>NC_079209.1:38188187-38239751 GCF_026745355.1 Beta vulgaris subsp. vulgaris | reverse complement strand
AAAATCCTTTAGCTAATTTTTAGGAAAAAATCTTTTTCGAAATCTTTTTACAAAACCGGAAAACAAATTTTTTATTTCGAAAAATCCGAAACTCTTAAAAACCGGAAATAATATATTTTTCGAAAACTGAATCTTTTAAATAAAATATAAAAGATAAAATATATATTTTAAAAAGATAAGATATGAAAATCAGATATTTTAAAATCAGAAAATCTATTTAAAATCTTTTCCTAACAAACTTAAACTAACTTCCTAAAATTATGGATCTTAGTCAAATTATCCCTAAAAACTCTAACAACTATATTGGGCACACAAATACCTTAGGCGCACAATATTAGTTACTTAGAAGTTCCTAAATTAATTTTAAAGTCTTGTTCCCTAATTATTAAGTCTTGTTCCTAAGCCTTGTTCCTATAGTGCCAGGTCTGTTCCTTTCATGGGAACAGAACCAAGTTCCTTTGAGAATTCACCACGAACTTAATAAAGCTATTACTCAACCTTAACAAGAAGATTAATAAATACCCTAATGTATTCTAATCTTCATTCCATGCTTGATTCTTCATTTCTCGAACATCTTTACTTCGATCTTGATTAATTTCCGCTTTAATCTTCAATCAAGTATCTCTTAGCTCGAGCATGAATTACCTTGCAATAACATAAATAAAATATACTATGTCTTTTGTGGTTAGGTCATCTTCAAAACTCAAGGGTCAACAGCTTATTTAAAAAAGCGCAGCCCTACTAAGCAGAAGGGCTGCGCTTTTTAAAAAAAGCGCAGCCCTTCACTAGTAGGGCTGCGCTTTTTAAAATAAGCGCAGCCCTTCTGTAGGTAAGAAGGGCTGCGCTTTTAAAAAAGCGCAGCCCTACTAAGTGAAGGGCTGCGCTTTTTTAAAAAGCGCAGCCCTTCTGCTTAGTAGGGCTGCGCTTTTTTAAATAAGCGCAGCCCTTCCTGAAAAAATTTGAAATTTCGGAATCGCGGGCTTTGAAATATTGAGCGGGATTCGTCAAATATATTATCCCTCATTCTCTCTCCTCTCTCACGTCCCTCATTATTCCTTTCCTCTCTTCTCTCTCATCTCTCTTCTCTCTCATCCTCTTCTTCTCAAAACTCCATTAACATTTGCGACAAAAACCTTGAAATGATTTGCACTAAACATGGCGACGGAGTCCGATTGCCTATTGTGATACCTTTTCGGAAGTGGAACGAGCCAACGAGTTCGTTTAAGCCTCCAAATACCCATTTTAAGTTTTTCCGAAATTTTTTTTTTCCCTTAAATTATGTATTTGGGTTTTGTTTTATGTATTTAAACATTATTAGGTTGTAGTTCTTGTATTTTCAGATCTATAATGTTCTTGTATATTTCTTTTTTATATATTTTGATTAATGTTCTTGTATACTTCTCTTTGTTTTGATTAAGTTCTTGTATACTTCTCTTTATTTATTTTGATTAATGTTATTCTTGTATACTTCTCTTTGTTTATTTGATTAATGTTTTGTATACTTTCTTTGTTTATTTATTAATGATTCTTGTATATTTTTCATCTTTGTTTTGATTAATGTTCTTGTATACTTATTGTATACTTCTCTTTGTATATTAGTTTTTGTTCCTTTTTTTCATTCTTTTTATTGTTTTGGGTTTAGTATTTTCGTTTCGTTTCTCTTCTCTTCTGTTTAATTTCAGAAAATGTGAGATTATGAGTAAAAAAATGACGAAAAAAAAATTTTTTTTTTTTATTTTTTTTTTTGGTAGGAAGGGCTGCGCTAGTTAGGAAAAAGCGCAGCCCTTCTAGCCCAGAAGGGCTGCGCTTTTTCCTAACTAGCGCAGCCCTTCTGGGCTAGAAGGGCTGCGCTTTTTCCTAACTAGCGCAGCCCTTCTAGCTTAAGGGCTGCGCTTTTCTAGCGCAGCCCTACTTAAAAAGTGAAGGGCTGCGACTGAAAGGGCTGCTGTCAAAAAGCGCAGCCCTACATGCCTTTTTTAGCGCAGCCCTTCTTCATTTTTCCACTAGTGTTACTAACTATCATAGGAAATAGAAAAAAAAGACGTATATATATGTATGTTAGTCATTGTACCTCATCTGAAAACCGCACTAATGCATGCAGCCATAGAACATAACTGCCTACTGCATGGCTCAATAAAGGTAGATCAACTTCTGGCTTCGATAGTGGAAGAGTAATTCTTCAAAAGCAGGCACAATTTCATTGAGAGTGACCACATAGTGAATCGTCCACTAACTAGTTATACAATCGTACTCGGTCCCTAGGGGTTGTGCATGGCCATAGGCTACCAGAATAAAACTATCGAAACCACCCCTCGAGCTAATAGTTCGCATGCGGTCTCTTCGTTGACAAAATACTCCATTAATAATAGTTAGTCTACGAAAAAACATTATTATAGTAACAATTCCATGCATTTTTGAACAAGAGTTGTTTAATAAAGTAAAGGGATTAAATGATTACCTTCAACTCGGGTACTGGAGGTGGATCGATTAATGGTATCATTTGATCAACAAATGCATGTGGATCACCGGTCGGCTGTGGAATAATAACACTACCCTTCTTTAATGCAAAATTGGGTAAAACCGTTTGCTCCAATATGGCGTTGAAGTTATGTGTCATTTCCTCCCTGGGCTCCTCCCGAATTACAACCTTGATAGACTCCACATCTAAAGCCGCCAAATTCACACTAGTTACACTTGATTTTGTCACTGTAGTATATTGATCATCATCTACCTTTGTCAAACTGAGGCGGACATCTCCTACGCCCCTCACGCATCCACTGTGGTCCTCTCCTAATGTTTCGTGCAAGGCATCGATGTGTGCTTTAGGAGTGAACTCACTGTTTGCCTCTTTTTCCTTCAAGCCAATCTACATAAGGGTAAGAGAGAAATGATTGTGAATGGAAAAGTTATATTATACCTTATATAACCATAATAAAAAAGAAATTAGGGTTAAATGACTAAACATCTAATAATTGGACGTGAAATGGCCAAAATAGGCCTAAAATGACATTTACGTTCCCGATATTCAACCAATAATAAATTGAAGGTTAAAATATACAAACTACTTAAATTATATCGTATATAGTCATATTCAAAAATAAATTGGGGTTAAATGACTCAAAATCTAAGAATTGAACGCGACATGGCTAAAATAGGCCTAAAATGCATTTACGATTCTGAGATTCAACCAACCATAAATTGAAGGTTAAAAATCTACGGAATACTTATAGTATACCTTATATAGTCATATTCATAAAGCAATTGGGGTTAACTGACTAAAAATCTAGAATTGAACGCGAAATGGCCAAAATAGACCTAAAATGACATTTACGTTCCCGAAATTCAATCAACAATAAATTCAAGGTTAAAGATCTACACACTACTTATATTATACCTTATATATTCATATTCAAATAGAAATTGGGGTTAAATGACAAAATCTAAGAATTGGACGCGAAATGGCCAAAATAGGCCTAAAATGACATTTACGTTCCCGAAATTAATTCAATATAATTTGAAGTACTAGACATGATTATTGTAAATATTTACATTCTACCTCATATTATCATTACGAAAAATTGTGGTTACATCACTTAGAATACAAGTAAAAGAACATTTTTTATGTACTTACAATGGCGTTGGCTATTTGTTGTGTACTGGGATCAGGCAAAACTCTTTTTCCCTTTGCATCAACCTTATGCATAGAACACCACTAATCGAGGACTCTATCTGGTTGCCGAGCATGTGTAACTATGGTGGTAGAGTTAGTCCCCGTTGCCGTTGTCGACCCCGTTGTGGGGATATTGGGTGAACATCCACTTCTCTCTCGCCTTATTGTACGAATGAGCACCCAAATGATGAAATACTTAAGCCTGAGAACCAGATGACGTTTCTCCGCTTTAGATTTTCTTCTTCTTTGTACCTACTACTTTCCTCTGCTTAGTGATCCACACAGACATTAACTTAACCTTGAAATCTCTGAATCTCTCGGCAATCGCGGATAGAAATACATTCTTCTTAGCTTCACCATCTTCAATATTGAAAAGATTCTACAACAAAATGCATTTCACAAATTACTTTTTGCAATTGTTGTAATTCATACGCTATCATTAGTATTACACTTAAAGTTAACTAAATAATTAAGAAAGTAAACGTTATTGTACGTGAAACTTACCATAGTATCATCCCATAGCCACTTTTCAACCCCTCGGGTACTTCTTCCCATGAGTGCACAATGGAGAGTTTTCGCATGCAAAGGCCAATTTGCATGCCATACGTATGACGCCACTCTCCACAAGGTTGACCCATCAATGTCATAGTTGTGTGTTTCCCTAGTGACTTTGCAGGTCCCCTTCCTTTTATCTTTTTTGTCGCCAATGATTTCCTACCAATTTATGGTGCTTTTGAAACTCTTGAACTTTGTGCATTTACTTCTTTACGGCGAGGTGGGTTTTGCACGTAATCCTTTCCCATGAGAGCATTCTCATCCTCTATGCTCAAGCCTAGTAATGACCTTAACCTGAATATACGTATTAATATATAGAGCTCAAGAAAACAAAAAAAAATTACGAGCCGCACTAAGGGGCAAGGGGGGAGGCGTGTACAGGGAGGTGGGTCTGTGTAGGGGAGAAGAGGGGTGGGGAGGGGGTTAGGGAGGGGTGTGCAAGGAGGGGGGGGTCGTGCAAGGATGGGCAAGGGGTTGGGGAGGGTCTATGCAGGGAGGGGGGATCTATGCAGAGGTGAGGGAGGGGTGTGGAGGGGAGGGGTGGGCAGGGTTGTACATGGAGGAGGAGGGTTTGTGCAAGGGAGGGTAGGGGTGGGCAGGGGGTTGGGGACAGGTGTGCAGGGAGGGGACACTTGTAGAATAATTGCTTATTGTTGCGGTGGTATTGCTACGATTTTACCCGTACGCAGCAATATATCACGTAAAAGGAAAAAGTAAAATATAAAATAATGATATTGTTGCGGTTTCGGCCTAAAACCGCAACAATATGGTATCAACAGGGAAATTTTTGAAAAAAAAGTTGATATTTGACTAGACATATTGCTACGGTTTTTGTCAAGAACCGCAACAATATATTAAAATAATATTTTAATATATTGTTGCGGTTCTTGACAAAAACCGCGACAATATCATTAAAAAGTATTTTAAAAAATATATAAAAAGCATGTCAATCAGTTAGGGTTCTACATAGCTTACATCGACGGAGTTCATGGGTTCCTGGCCTTTCCTGGGCTTACTATGCCTCGATTGCTTGTTCTTCAACTTATAGCATTCGGACTTAACGTGTCCCTTTAGATGACAATAATTACAAGTGTTGTGTCTATTAGAATTGGGCTTCTTAGACTTAGAACGCCCCCTATTCTTACCACCATTACCACCTTGATAAGTAGATGCAACATCATTTGATCTACCCTTATCAAACAAGCCATCACTAGAGTTTGATGATTTAGATGTCAATTGATTATCAATTAATTTCCTTGTTTCAAAGCATCCCTAACATCATCAATACTCAAATCATCTCTACCATATAAGATAGTTTCCCTAACATGCTTGTATGGATGTGGTAATGAACACAACAACCAAATAGCCAAATCTTCATCATCTAAAGTCACATCAATATTTTGAAGATCCATTACAATAGAATAAAACTCATCTAAATGAGACTTAAGAGAATTACCTTCCTCAAGTCGAAGGTCATACAATCTACTCTTGAGTAGAAGTCGGTTGGTGACACTCTTTGCCATGTAAAGAGACTCCAACTTCAATTATAGACCCGCTGCCGAATCCTCCTTAGAAACTTCCCTCAATACTTCATTCGAGAGGCAAAGTTGTATAGCCGATAAGGCCTTCAAATCCAATTCTTCCCATTTCTCTTCGGTCATAGTAGTAGGCTTCTTCACCTTGCCCTCTAGAGCCTTGTGAACACCATTTTGAATCAATATTGCCTTCATCTTCACTTGCCATAGTCCAAAATTGATGGACCTATCAAACTTCTCAATATCAAGCTTCATTGCTGACATATTCTTCAAAGAAATCAACTAGAAACCACCCAAACCTTAAGCTCTGATACCAATTGTTAGCAATAAATGCAATTTCTAGGACCTAAGGTTTGCTAGTTAAGTTCAAGTTCAACAATAAATGCAAAATTGTAAACTTTAAATGAGAAAGGTAAGCAATAAAGAGAGACAATTGAGAAGAACCTTGGAGTTTTTCTTTAGCCTCTCTAATGGAGGAATTACAATGGAGAAGAAGAAGAGAGAGAGAGAGGAGAGAGAGAGTCTGCCCCGGCTAAATGACTTTACGATGCCTTATATATGACTTCCTAAAGTTTACGAAATCACCCTAAAACCAAAACATACCAAAACATAAAATCCGGAAAAATCCGGATTAAAATCGCGAAAAAGCAAAACAGGGCAAGCTGCCCGCCCGGGCCAGACAGTCTGCCCCGGCTCTGTAGCCGTCCGCCCGAGGCAGGCTTTGGCAGAAGGTTCTGCCTCGAAGGCAAAATGTTGGTGGAGCGATGCTCCCGCTCGAGCCACTGTGAGCCTGCCAGGGCGGAGGGCCCTAGACACGCCCGCCCGGGCTGCTTTGTTTGGACGTGTTTCTTCGCTCGTCCGAGCTGTGCTGGGCGAGGCTTCGAAGCTCTTCTCCTCCTCCTTCTTCACCGAGAAATCAAGGCACACTTATAGCAGCATCAATATCCCTTCTGATGCTTTCAGTCAGTCTAAGGAAGTGGAAGTTACTTTGGAGCTAGAAAACACAAGTTAAGATCAAAATCATGTCTTGTCAAACTCCTAAGCTTCTGATCTATTTTAGGTTTTGTTCAGTATACGTTTACCACTCCTCTTGTTATTTTACTATAATCAAATCCTAGACTCCATCACCGTATTAAGTTCTTGATTTAAAGCAGCCAAGGTAAAAAAAATAAAAAAAAGACCATTATACTTGTTATTTTACTATAATCAAATGTCTAGTAAATGATCATGCTTGCTTGGAAATTCAGAAATGCACAAATTAAATTATACTAGATGCTTAAAGATACAGAAATATTTTTTTACAATGAATTGGCAGAAACTTTGAACCCTAATTGAAGAGCCAGAAAAGTGAAGAGAGGGTGAGTGAGGTCTAATTTTCTTTTTCTACCTCCCATCTTAGCTTAGAATGTACGTGATTTTGTGAACCTATATTTTTAAACTGTCCAAATATATAATGACATACTAACATACTATGATGGAGAAGGAACAATATAAGAGCAAATATCAGGAAGTGAGAGGGTGATATTTACCTTAGTCCAAGTATCAAAAATAGTTTTATTTGTTTGGAGCATCTTTCTTTCATCATCCCGCGAAAATCCAAATGGTTAAAATCTCAACCAAATCACTGTATTTTTCTGACCAATGTTTTAGCCTTGAATCAATATGAGGTTCCGCTCTCAAACCACAAGAAGGCATCTTAGAATGAAGTATTTCCTCCAACTTGTTCATGTAACCGCTTTTAAACCCATTTTCGCTCTTCCATTTGGGTTCGGTAGCCAACTCGTGCAAGGCCTTTATCAGCACCTCATCCTCTTCTGGAGTCCAATAACGCTTGTTTTTCCCCTTCACCGGCTACCTCCCTCTTGGCTTACTTGACTGGTTGCATCCCCTTCCATCCTATGAAGTATTATATATTATAGTTATGCAAATTAGCAGAACTAGCAGCACAACAATTTCAACAAAAGCAGCCGAACAATGTTGTTAAATAGGAGAATTCTAAATTAGATACAATACAAGAACAACTAGTAAAAAATAGTAAGGCATCCTATGATCTGGCAGGGTGTAGCTAGTAAAAAAATAGATAAAGGGCACTATGTCTAAAGCACAGATACAATACAACACCAACTAGTAAAAAATAGAAAAAATAGCATCACAATAAGCATTGAAATTATATTTGCTAAAAGTTATCAATAACTTAATTTATATCCAATAGTTGCTACAACTTAAATATCATAGGTACCTAGAAGATTAAAAAAGATCATAGATATTCAACAACATAACTGAAAAATAAAAATATCAATATGTCCAAGTTCATTGCCGAATTCAACTATTAAACATATCTTGAGCGAGAGTATTTCTAAAGTTAGTCCAGGCATCGAGGTTTCAAGAGTTGAAATGAACTCCATTTCGTCATCCGAATCATCATCCGAATCACCGTCTTCAGATTCTTCATCGGAATCGTAAGCTATGTCATCTGTAGGCATAATTCTCCTAATGAGATTGTGGAGTAAACAACATGCCATGACAATACGGCCTTGAGTCCAAATAGGAAAGAATGATGGACTCCTCAATATAGACCACCTCCCTTTTAGCAAACCAAAGCACCTTTCAATCACGTTTCTAGCCCTAGTGTGTTCTTATATTTAGAAAATTTTTAGATATAGAACAATATGTTAAGTTACCTAGAGGAACCCTTAACCCATTTCGCCTCGAAATAGCATTCTGTAGCACACGACAATCATGTGCAGAACCTTCCCACCCATGTAGCAGATAGATGAACTCCAAATTAGGCGTGCAAACCCCTAAATGGCTATGGTGCCTTTCCTTGTTCAATACCTTACTCTATCTTTTGCCAGCACCCTCACGTTATTATAGGTGACATTTAATGTAGCTAAAGAATACAAAACAAGTAATAAACTTTGAATCATTTGAACTCAAAACAATTCTACAATACTATTCAATGGGCATAAAGGATTTAGGTGAAATACCTTGAAAGGTTTCAATTTATAATCTTCACAATCTTTGGCTATTGGTGTAGGCTTGGTAAGTAAGTGCTCATCTAACTTGAGGACAAGACTGTCTACTCATCGTTTCTCCACTTCTAATGAAAAAGTGTCCAAGAGACCTATTTTTCTTATGGTGAGCCAATGTATACATAAACATAGCTACTATCTCCTCAAGTGACATGTTTTGAGTCCCACTAAGTCCTCCTATATCTCTAAACATTTCACAAAGCACGTTAAAAGTATGTCTAGTCACTCGAAGTTTATTTTTACAAGATACATCACTTTCTCGAATTAGCCTTCTTAAAGTCTCCATACGCATTTTTTTATAGACTTTTTCCTCCCGTCAAATCAAGACTCCTAACAGTTGCTATGCTCATCATGTACCACATAAAATACATCATATACAACACAAATTAATGACACTACCAACTGAATTTGTTGACATTTCCTCTTCCTCCTTGATATTTGGTTATAACGATCCATTTCTGAAACGAAACAAACCTCCTAGAATTATCATTGCACCCACCAACAACAACACATAAGTAAACATCCATAAATTATATATCACATAACAAACTAAATCAAGTATGTTCACTAACTAATGCTTCAACCCAATTTCTAGTAGGACTAGAGTTGAACGATTATAACAACAATAATGGAAACATAAATAGAAGAATACCAACAAAACATAAACATCAGCAATTTTAACATAAACATCCATGAACATAAACATAAATATAAACATAAATCAAACATAAACATCCATAAAAAAATTATAATAACAGCAGCAGAACAATTATAACAACAGTAGCAGAATAAATATAACAACAGCAGCAGAACAATTATAGCAACAGAAACAAAAAATTAGAGCAGAACGACAATTGTAATACATTAGCAAAGATGAAATTTGAGCATTACAATATAGCTACAAACATCTCAGAATATAATCATATATGGTCCATGGACAATAACATAAGAAGATGATTGAACACAGCTAAACATTTATCGAACATGTGGTGTGCATGAATAAAACTTTGACTCGTGAAAGCTACTTTACCCAGTATATTAGTGAACTCTGAACTTATGAAAAATGTGAGTGCAGTACAATTGCAATACGTTAGTAAGGCTGAAATTTGATCATCACAATATAGCTAAAAAACATCTCTGAATATAATCACATATGGTCCATGGACAATAACATAAGAAGATGATTGAACTCAGCTAAACATTTCATCGAACATGTGGCGTGCATAAATAAAACAATCACTCGTGAAAATAACTTTACCTAGTAAATTAGCGAACTTTGAACTTATGACAAAAATCAACAACAACAGCATCAGGACAAGTATAGGCAAAAAAAAAACCTAGTTTTAAGAAGAATGTAGAAATGGATACCTAAGCTTAATTTTGTTGAAATAATAAGGAAAATCTTCGCAATCCCTTTGATTGGAGGAGAATTCGACAAAAATAAAGAATGAAAGCATCAATAATATAGTGAAAATCGCACAAAAAATACCGTAAAATCACTCGAAAATTACCTATGAAAAAAAGATGATTGGTTGTTCTTGCGTAAATATCATTTTCGCAACATATTTGAAGAACTTCACAGTAGATCATTTGAAGATTTCACATCAGCTTTGAAATATTTCGAACAGATTTGTTTCACACAAAAAATATTTCGCATGAGAGAGAAAGGGGGTGAAGGGTTCGAAGATGGGGGAATCAAGTAATGTGATTTGTTTACTCTGGTGGGAAGAGGGTTTCAAGATGCGGGAATCAACATTGGGCTAGTAAGGGAGTGAAAAAAATGGACATCCCAACCAAACATAAATAAGGGAGTGTGTTACCTCAATCCATTTCCAAGCCCAAAATATTTCTAACCAAATGGGCCTTTAATATCTTTAATTATTTATCAGCTTAATTATAAAAAGTTCATGTTTTGTATATATACATTAAGATAAAACGACATTTTAAATACTTAATTTTGCTATATACATTAGTCAAAAGTTTCTCATCAAAATTAAACAGAGAATGTACTTCCTCCAGTTTAAATTATTTGCAACACTTTCTATATTGGGATGTTCCAAATTATTGGCAACACTTTTTTTTCTTTCCTTTTTTTAGTAAGTTTAGGAGGGTGAAAATACTCAAATACCATTACTTTATAAAATAAACATTGATTACATACTCTAATCTAAAATAATTAAACTAATTGATCTTTCCCCTAACTACTCCTTGATCTTCCACCACAATCATTCCTTCACCGCCACCACCGCTACCCCACCACAAAAACCCAACCCATTCCCCACTACCTCCACTCTCTCTCTCCTCCCTCGCGCCCCCTCTCTCTCCCCTCATAACCTCGACACCATTGTCGGACCATCTCTATGAAGTCGAGCTCCTCCCTCACGCAATCTCTCCTTCCCCACGCTGCAAATCGACTACCACAACCACCAAGCCGAAACACCACGCTGCAAAAACGAACCACCATAGCTGCGAAGACGAACCACCACTGTAACACCCCCAAAATCCATACAAGTCAACGACAACGTCGCATCGACTTTGGGAGTGTTACCGCCGCGATGAAACGCAAGGCATAATAAGAAAGAACGTTAACTCAAAACATTGTCTCGAACACTGAAATGCAGCGGAAATAAAAATGTAACTACAACTCGGGAATCATCAACGACCCCTTTTATTCAAACCACAAACCACATATGTAAGTCCTAAAAAATCCAATAGTACTTAAATCAAAATGCTTTAAAGTTCAAATGCTAATGACTATCCCCCGTATGCTCGATATCATGCAGCAGCACCAGTACACCTAATATGCTCTCCATTGTAGTATCAACGGTTCATCACAGGTCAACAAACACATAATAACACACAATCAGCTATGCGGAGTACATAATGAACCATTGAATGCATATAAACATAAACAACGTAATAATGAACCATCCTAAGCATGATACTACACTACGTTACATCCTTTACTCTTTATTTAGTTGGCATCGAACGGGCACCGTCATCTTACTAGAATCATACGGGCTACTTAATCCTTAATAGACAACTTGGTCTATTTGATGAAATGCAAATACGGTTTCCTTCCATCTCACACCCATCACCTTAGTATGCATACCCCCAAGATTGTACAGAACCTTCCGCCTACTTGAGTTATCAAAATTATGAGGACACTACTGTCGTCACAGTAGGCCTGCATAGGAGTGTAGAACAAGTCCCACACTCCCCCCATTGTTCATCACTTGTAGGGAGTCCAACTACAAGTTATTGCCATAATTCACCTATAATATTGTCCATTCATTTCATAACATAGAATCATGTACATGTTCTCTTAGTTATAGTACTCAAATTATTTCTCTTGTAACACTCTTATTACACTATGGATTAGATTAATATGAATACAATGCTCATGTTCATAATACGATAGAATTACGCATTCCAATGCAACATATCGACTTCAAATCATAAACATATTACCAAACAATCTCAACAATCAAACGTTCCCTATCATGCTTCTAGGTTCCAAATAGAATAAATTGCAACCTAATCATGATACTAGTACTTGGGATTAAACTGGTACTCGTACGTACCTTGTAACGGAGAATTTTCGATGTATTAACTAAACGTGTCGCTTATGAAATCGGGACCTAAACGATTAAGTAAATAGCTTAGTGCTACGTCCTTGATAATATTATCAACTAATACGTAACTAACTATAACGACTTAGTAACTCGAAATAGAAACGATAGCTAAACTCATTGTTCATGAACTTCCTATTCTTTTCTATTCTAATGAGCTTAGCGTCTTTTAGGAGTCAATGTTAGTGAGCAAACTGGTTTTAGTTCGTGTAATGGTCCACTACCTTTACCAAATCCAATCAAGTTATACGTATAACCTAGTCTTATGTCCAACCAAGTCTTATGTCCAATCAGGTCTTATGTCCAATCCAGTCTTATATGTTCAACCAAGTCTTATGTCCAAAAGTCAGGTTCGCATAAGAAGATTATACTTCCAACTAATAACAATAATATAACTTCTCTACTTCCCATCTTACTTAATTACAATCCTAAAACCAGATTCACAACTTAAACCAGATTAATAATTTAAACTAATTATACAGCTTAATTAGTTACTAATTAACTCGAATTACAAACTAATTAATTACAACTTAACTTAATTATAAAAACATAATATAATATTAAACTAATATAATATTATATACATATTAGGTTTTATACCACTGAATTTCGCCGGCAACCGAATTCCGACGACCAACTTCCGGCGACGACGCACACCTCACAGCCAAACCTCGTCGAAGGCTTGCACAAACCTTCGGGCCTTCTCGCACAAACCGCACAACACTCGACTCGCACACTCGTCACTCCGCACACACACTCGCACCACCCGTCGCTCGTCTCGCACAGCCTGCACCCTCGCTCGCACCGACTCGAGACCCACGCACAACCTTCTCGCACCAGCCGCACACAACCTCGTTGAGGGCGATGAAGGAGGTGACGAGAGAGAAGGAGATAGAGAACTGCGAGGGAGAGGAGAGAGAATTTGAGAGAGAGAGAGAGAGAGGATGAATGACGACTGAGGGAGAGGGAGAGAAACTTAGGGTTTGTATTTTTTTCTGATTTTTTATTTTATTCTCCCTATTTATAGTGTGGCATAACTAGGTCTAAATAAACTCGCTTTAGTCTTTTAAAATTCCGAAATTAACTAAACCGAACCATATTATTATTATGCTATTATTATTCTATGTAAAAAATACTAAAATACCTTTTTATTATCTTCTTTATATTTTCTTAATTCTAAGGAATTAACTCCAAAGATACGGAGTATTACAACCACGATGCGAAGACGAACGCGACCCTTCTCCTCCTTTCTATGTCCTTTGTTCTCCTTCTTTCTCTCTCCTTCGATCTCCTTCTTCTTCCTTTGTCTTTGATTTGTTTTGGTTAGATCTATAATTTGGTTAGATCTTTCTATAATTTGTTAGATTAGATCTGTTTTTTTTTTGTTAATTTGCTCACATAGAAGATGATGGAGATTTTGGTGAATTTTTGTGAATTTTCGTGACATGGAACAAGATGGTGGTGACGAGGTGGTTGTGGTGGTGGTTCAGATGGTGGTGGCGGGATGGTTGTGGCGGGATGGTTGTGGCAGTGGTGGTGGTAGTGTTGTTGGCGTGGTGGTTGTGGTGGTGGTTCTGATGGTGGTGGCGGGATGGTTATGGTGGTGGTGTTGGTAGTGATGTTGGCGTGGTGGTTGTGGTGGTGGTGTTGGCGGGGTAGGTGTGGTGGTGGTTCTAATGGTGGTGGTGGGATGGTTGTGATAATGGTGGTGTTGGCAGGGTGGTTGTGGCGGTGGTGTTGGCGAGGTGGTTTGGGTGGTTCTAGTGGTGGCGGTGGCAGGATGGTGGCGGCTGGCGGCAATAGGGTGGTGATTGAAATATTATTAGTTAGTCTAATTACATCCCATTCCCATCTAATTGTATATTAAAAAAAATTGCCTCAGAATCCGCAATTTGAAAAGTGTTGCAATTAATTTGAAACGGGTGTAGTATATATATATATAGGGACGTGTCGACTATACCAATTACCAGCGAGCTCTACTTGGAATTTTTTGAAATGTTTACAACTCCACACGGCAAGTTTTTCTTTAATCAGTTCAAAGCCCGTTTGCTCGGCTCATGGGCCAAGACAACCCGGCTTGTGCCCTGCTCTAACTCATGTTCAAGTACTCGAGTATCGTGTTTAAAGCACGTTTGCTCGGCTCAAAGGCACACGAATGACGAAACAAAGGCTGCCATTTAAGAGCCACAGTTTAAAAGGTGCTCAACTCAACAACACATTCTGGAAGGTTTATTTGGGCGACATGCAGAACACTTCAAGACTTGTACAACATTAACTTCATACTGAAGCACTGAACCCATCTAAATAATTAACTTGGACCATCTTTATTGCCCATATGCTTTTTCAACTTTCTCCGTCCTTCCTCTCTAGGCACTTCTTCCATCAAGTGCTTAACTCTCAATTCTCAAATCCTTCATCAATTCGTCCTAAAACTTTGCTGCATGCATGTTGGTGTAACTCTTCTCCACAATTGACTCTTTTGTCTTACTATACAAATACAATGCATGTCCCAAATCAATTGTTCAACTAATAAGAAACTTGTTACTTGAGAATAGTAGATCAGGAACAACCTCAGGTACTCATTTTTCTTCCTTTTTTTGATTGATATTGTCGTTTAATTTATTTTATGGGTTTTGATTCATTAAAAAGAAAAACAATCTGGATGAACGTTTAAACAGCTTACATAAGTTGACTACAAGATGTAAAAGATTACTAGATGACTTTTTCTTGATATATGGGTTCAACAACGTACAGGTGGGTCAATGTCATCAGTTCGATATTACCAGATTATGTCAACGAGTCATAATAAACATCTAACTGTTAGTATTTCCGTTTTTTCAGTAAATTATTAAGGGTAAATGGTGTATTGTAATGTAAGGGAAGTTGGTGGCAGCACACATGTAATGCTCTTATTTGTCCAAACAATATTATTTTGGCAATGTTGAAACTTGTATATTTCAAAAATTATATTTAAAAAAAATTAAAAAAAATACCAATATTCATATATTTTTGTTCTCTACAAATAAACACCCATTTTAATATAATTTCATCATATTTTTATTTTACCCTTCTCTAACTATTATTTAGATATGTAAAAAAAAAATACAAACACTATTTGTATAAAATACTATTTGTTTATACACAGATACTATATATTGTGCACACAAACAACATATAGTGTTTGTATATAATCAGATAGTGTTTATTGTAGAGAATAAGAATATGTGAACTTCATGATAAACATATACTTTTTGTGCGTATAACAAATAGTATTTGTATACATAGCATATATTATTTGTGTAAAAACAAATAATGTTTGTGTTGATTTTTCTACCAATCTAAATAATAGTTAGAGAAGGGTAAAATAAAAATGTGATGAAATTATATCAAAATGAATGTCTATTGTAGAGAATATAAATATATGAATATTAGTATTATTTTTATTTTTTTAACACACATTTTTTGAGATATACAAGTTTCAAAATTGCAAAAGTAATATTTTTTCGCAAATAAGAGCATGCGTTGTACACCCACTTGTATGCTGCCACATAATTATTAGATGTTTAGCAAATATCTAACGGTTAAACATTTATCATCCCTCCATTATCAACACCTTGCAAACCAGTTTTATATGACCATATAGATAATGTGGAAAACTATGTCCTTTACAACGCCTTTATTGTACATTGTACTCCCAGAAGTAATTTTTTTTTTAAAGGATCCCAGAAGTACCTATACTTCCTTTTATATACTTCCTCCGTTTCTTTTTACTTGCAACGGTTTGACTTTTACACTACTATTCACTAACTCTACTTAGTTTATGTTTGGTGATTTATAGTTAAGAAAAAACATATGCATGTGGGATCTTGTTAGATTCGTCTGAAAGTATATTTTCCGAATATATACTTTTTATAATTTTTATTTATCGGTAAGTAAACTTATTGATGGTTTAAATTATACATTGGCAAGCGTGAAAGTCAATCTGTTGCAAGTAAAAAGAAATAGAGGAAGTATAGTTTTGCATATTTGCTATTTACACATCTTGTGTATCGTTCATTTGACCATAAATGCATAATACTCCATTGTTTCCTAAAGATCTTCCTTGTTACTGTTTCTACAGATACCAAGGAGGATCCATATGTGTGGGGTGTGGGGTGGGTAAAGTAGGAGAGAGAAATGGGTTAAGATAAATAAACAAATAAAAAGGGATTAAAGTAGGAGAGAGAACGGGAGTAAAATTGAATTAATAATGTAATGGCGGACAATATGAAAAGGACATGAGAGGGTAAAAAGGTGAAAAAAATTCCAAATAAGGAATAAAGTAAAAGAGGGAAGATCTTTTGGAAACGTACTTAAACAGAAAGAGGAAAGAACTTTAGGAAACGGATGGAGTATGTGACAAATATGTGAAATATTGTGCTTGAAAACACATATTTTTAGGTACTCTTGCAAGTATCTTAGATTTGATGTCCTTTTATCAAAGTGTCGTCGCCTCTTCTTCTCACTAAGGGTGCATTCTTTTCACCTTAATAAATTAAGTTTCAGGTCCCATTAGTTCAGTTCATATATGTTTCAATCAGGTCCAATCAAGGCAATAAGTTTCAATAAGGTCCAATAAGTTTCAATCAGGTGCAATAAGTTTCAATCAGGTCAAGTAAGTTTCAATAAAGTGCAAATAGTCAATGATCAATAAGTTAAAATTAAAACTTTTATTAAAGTACCACTATGATTATTATATAGTATCATATATATAATATTTTGTCTATTATTTTATTATTCATATTACTATTAGCTGATTATGTTATTATTAAAAAAAATTAATTAAAGTACTGTTATATTTATATAGTATTACATTTGCATTATTATCTATTATTTTATTAGTTATATTACTATTTGCATATTATGTTATTATTAAAAAATATTATAATCATGGTCAGATAAGGTTAACAATAATAATCATCATAATTATAATACTTTACATTTCGTCTTTAAATAACTAGAGATAACATGTTTTCGTTATTACTAATAACAATGAAAGATATAAATGTTATTAATTGATTTTCTATTAGTGCTTTATGAAATCAATGCAACACTTTGAGATATAGAGTGATGAAAGTTGTGTAGAGGCAAGCATATAAAATAGTATTTTTTTTTTGTTAAAATATTAATCATAAGAGATAAATAATAATTACTATTTTCTTAAGGATAAATTTTAATGATTATTATGCTATAATAAATTTTGAGGGATAGTATTTATGTTAGAGGTAATATTTATGTTGTTATTCATCAAGTTTTTGTTAAATAAGGTCAAATAACTTCCAGTCAGGTCCAATAAGATATAATAAGTTCTAATCAGGTCTAATAAGTTTCAATTAGGTTTAATAAGTTCAATCAACTCTAATCAAGTCCAATAAATCCACTTCAGTTTAATTTAGTTAAATTCAGTTCAGTTTAGGGTTATTAAGGTGAAGAAAACGCATTCTAAATGTACCAGGACTAGTTATTCGAGATGGACATTTATCACTATAGTTAAAATTAAGTATTAGAGCTTTACAAAACATTAACCAAAAAAGTATTAGTGGTGATTTCAATGTATAGTAGTGTGGGTATCTCTTATCTTGATATATATTTTGGAAATGACAATTTCTGTTATTCTTAATTTTTAGTTAAAGATATAAATAGGGAAATTTTTTAAACAAGTTAGTCTCATCACCAATAAACTTCATGAATGTTTTTTTTTTTTTGTTTTACAGCTAACTGCATCATCAGTAAAACTTAAAGTTACTCCAAAATTCGAAGAGATGAAAGCAAACATAGTAATAACAATCATGCTAATGTTGCTGTTAATTGCCCAAGCAATCACAGAAGCGAGAACTATTCCAGAGCAAAAATCATCTAAAGAAAGCAAAAAAGAACTAGAAACTGAGAAGAAAAAAAGAAGCAATATTCGGAGGAAAAGAAGTGGAAGAGGAAAAAGTCGAGGTAGTTCAAGAAGAGGCCTCAATTGTGACCCTTTATATGACTACTTGTTTGGTATTTGTGGGCAATGGCCTTTTCTTACTTCCCCTTCCCCTAATAACCCTTTTCTCCTAACAACATCACCACCCCTATCACCACCACTTTCACCACCGTTTTCACCACCTCCTCCCCCTTTCATCTTGCCTCCTCCAACGCCTCCCGCTCAACTTCTCTTCCCACCACCACCACTATTATTGCCGCCACCGCCACCAGTAATACCTCCACCATCACCAATACCAATACCACTACCGCCCCCCCTCTTACCGCCACCATCTCCACCACTACCACCACCGGTCCCACTCTCACCTCCACCATCTCCACCACTACCACCACCGGTCCCACTCTTACCTCCACCATTATCGCCACTGCCATTATCTCCACCACCATTACCTATCCCACCACCGCCGCTGGTTCTCACCCCTCCGCCACTCGAACTTTCACCACCTCCACCGTTAGTCTCATCACCGCCACCAGTGTTTGTATTTCCACCATTCCCACCATCAGTGTTCCCTTATCCACCCCCTTCGTCTCCACCACCAGTATTTGAGCTTCCACCATCAACACCACCAGCTACTTCTCCGCCATTGCCACCGTCTTCAGTCCCATCTTCTCCGATAGTCTTCGTATTCCCTCCATGGACACCACTCCAAACTCCGCCACCATCGCCACTTCTCGGAGGCTTTATCCAACCACCAGTAACATGGTTACCATGGCCACCATTTCCATGGGAAGCACCTCCGTCTGGAGGCATTATTGATAATACGCCACCATTGGGAGATACTAACCCCCCACCAGTATCATATTCATGGCCATGGGAAGCACCTCCTACAGACAGTAGTACATCGCCGCCGTTCGGTGGTATTGATCTACCTCCAATAACATGGCCATGGCTAACACCTCCTAGTGGTGGTAGTCATGATGATTTCGATATGCCTCGACCATTCTTTGATCCATGGCTTTCTCCACCGTCCTCATCACACGATGACGATTTTCCGCCGTTTTGGATGGCTCCTAGTGAACCAGACCAGCTTTTTTCACCTCCTCTTGTTAGTCTTGTACCAGTACCACCCTAATCATGCATCCTCTCATCCTCATTTTCATTGTAATTTTCTGAGGATCGGACCATGAGTTTAATTAAGTAAATAAGTGGCTGTCTCTTTGTATATGTGGTATCACTATAACATCAGTTGTAGACTGTTGAAAGGTTGATGGAGCAAGCAAATGGAGACAGATGGAGTACATAATAAAATGTAACATGAAAGGTTAACTGATGAAGTTATGATCATCCTAAACTAGAGAAATATATCTTTGCTCGGAGTTTGAGTGGTGAAGTTAGCGAAGTATAATTTTTAATTAACTTTTGGTTTGTTTTCTTATGAAAATAACTAGATTTTAATTGCTAAAATAATTAATCTATCCATTAAATATATAATGTTAAGACTTTTTTTTATTCTACACGATTTTAAAAGTATATTTCTAATCATTGATATCTCTAATTAAAAATTACTAAAAATTCTAAAAAGGTGATATTTCGTATACAATAAACGAAATCAATTATCAATTCTTCTTTTTTGTTTGGTACGACCCCTCATCAATGTGTATTACTAGTCTTATATGCACGTTGTGTGTGCGGTGATATTTTTGACTTAGTGATCATCGTTATTAAAATTCAGATCCGGATCTTACGATCCTACGATTCTAAGATCCAAAAGGATCTCAACGATCCTGATCCTAAGTAGGATATTAATTTTGTAGGATCTCTCGATCCTACCCAACCACAAAAAATCACATGGTACGATCTTAATACGATCCTACGACTCTACGATCCGATCCTATCGTAACAAAATCCTAAAGTAATTTCACATATTATATTTATTTTGTTAGATTTTGGTTGCATGTTACTTCAATCTTATACTATTGACAAATTATCATCATTTGTTAGTGAAATAAGTCATTATTAATTTCTATAAATTTTTAACATGAGTTTCTCACCATATTCTAACACAATTAACTCTATTTTAGGGAATTGTACGATCGTACGATCCTACGATCCGATCCCACCGATTCGATCCTATCAACTCTTACGATCCAAAGTAGGATTCCGATCCTGATAACATTGTTAGTGATGTTATTCAGTCATAAAATAACACAAAATTTGTTGGGTGATTATAATTTCAATTAAATCATTATCATAGACACGTATGATTTCACCCACTTTAAGTGTGCTTCTAAGAATGATACTTTTACTTTCGATTTTAAAATTTGCATTGATTTGTATTATTTTGCCCGAAATTGCACTGACATAATATTTTTTGTAAAATTTTAGGTGTCTTTCTCTTTGAATTAATTATGTACATTTTTTTGTATTGACGATTATTTTATAATCAAAAGTGCGACTTTTTAATTGTGATTTCGCATTGTCTTTTAAAGGCTCATTCTTTTGAATTTTTTATTACTTATGTAGTTATGTTTATCTAGCACACTACTGTTTTTCTAAATTTAGTAGGGAAGCATGTATTGTATACCAATATAAACAAATTACATACTTCATTGAAGATATATAACGTACCCACAAATCGTAAAAGTTGTGATGTTCCAACCCTGTTGTGTTTTTTTTTTTTCTTAAGTATTTGTAGTTGAACATGAGATTTTTTTTTCTTTTTGAGATATAAACATTGTTTATATTTTAGTTATTCAATGCATTACTCTGTATTTTGTAAATTGTGTATGGTTTCGTACATAGTAACTTTTCATTTTCAAATTCTTTGTCAAATATGATATTCAATATGCGCTAATTGTTCTTGAACTTTGAATTATTTGTTGATATTCAAGGTTTTTGAGTCGATTGAGGAAGGTTTTTGAGTTGATTGAGAATATATTTTGGAATGTTTTATAGATAATTATTATGTATGGTGTTATTATCTCTTATTATTGGGGAGGGGGAAAGGTTGTAATTTAATAGGGGGACACCATTGCTCCCCCCCCCCCTTCACTTACATAATAGTGATCGTCATTACTTGATGGTAATAGAATCTCCCAATTTGTTATCCTTTCCTCTCCCTTAAGTAATTGTTACCATTCGTTTCCATCATTTGTCTTGAACCAAAGACTCAATAAAAATAACCAAGTTTGTTTTCATTCCCCATCTCTATCCATCCATTCTCTTTTCATTTTATGTCTTGAACCCAACGATCCGTGAGATCATTATTAGAAATTATTATCTGGATATTTTTCCAGCCATATGATAGTGAAAAGTTGTTGCCAAAATTTTAAAATGCTGACATCGTAAAAATAAGATGGGTCATTATTTTGAAACGGATGGATGGAGTGCTTTTTAAGGACCAAAATCTAATGATTCACTATCTTGATCGAATTTCGATCGGAGATCTGGTTGATGGAATGAAATTAAACAACTATTTTTCTTGAATATTTTCTTCTCTCATAATGGTCTTTTTTATAAAAAAAAAAAAAAATTTCCTCAATTGCCGAATTATTTAAATGCTTAACAAAGACATTAATATTTATTTCATTACAAATTAGGTTGCATGTTACAATAAAAATGTTGTCTGGTTAATACTTTCAGAGAATCCGGTAGAAATTGTCCTCGCCGCTATATATAACAAATTGTTAGACTATCTCGCTTAAAAGATTGTGTGATTCAATGATACGAAAGTTTCCCCATTGCTATATCAAATTACTGATTTTAGCTTTGATGAAGTAAACATTTTGATTCAATATATTATATACTAGTACTTGTTTGTTTTTTATTTCTTTTGTAGATGTCTTACGGTTTTATCAATCAATTAATTAAACGGTTTTTTCATTAAATACTTCTGACAATTTTTTTTATTCACCAAATACCCAATGTTTTCCAAAATCCATCAAATACCCCCAAGATTCCAAACCTTTTGGCTAACCTAATTAAACCCTCTAAGTCTAATAAACTCATCTAATCCTAACCCTAATCCCTACCCCTAATACCCTAACCTAGCCCACCCAACCACCACCACCAGACCCCCACTACTCCCACCCCCACAACCCCCCTCCCCCAACCCGCAGGCTGTACCCTCCCTCGATATCCCTCGCAGCCCACCCCTCTCCCTCCCTCGCAGGGCCCATCCCCTCGAGCTCCCCCGCAACCCCCACCCATATATAAAGATTGATTGAGGAAGGTTTTAAGTTGATTGAGAATTTTTTTCTCAAACATGATGTTCAATATGTTTTGATTGTTCTTGAACTTTGAACTTGTTGATATTCGTTGATTAAGGAAGGTTTTGAGTTGATTGAGAATTTATTTTCGATTATTTTATATCTGATTATGGTGTTATTATCTCATATTATTGAGGGTCGAGTTGTAATTTACACTAGTGGAAAAAGCCTTATATGTCACTTAGTATCTGGTGCGGTTTTTATAAAACCGCATCCGAAAATCAACAAAAAAAATGAGAAGCAAATTTGGCAAACAAAATCTGATGCGGTCCTTAAAAAACTGCATCAGATTTTAAATCTGATGCTGTTTTTAAAAATCTGATGCAGTTGTTAGGACCGATGCAGTTGTTAGGACCGATGCGGTTGTTAGGACCGCATCATATTTTTTTTATTTTTTCTAAAATTAAAAATGAAACTCCAGCCCAATTCACCCAAATCCAGTCTGTTTTCCTTATAATCCCAAACTCTAAAAATGCCTCCACTCTCTCTCTCATCAGCGCCTACCCCCTAACCCTAAAACGCCTCTTCACTCACATCTCCACTCTCTAACGCTAACACCCCTCTCTCTCTCTCTCCAGTGTAGTCAGGGCCTCTCCACTCTCTAACCCTAAAACGCCTCCCTCTCTCTCTCATCAGCGCCTACCCCCTTCTCATCAACTCCCTCATAAAAAATTCGTCAACTTCTTTGAATCAAACATTGAATGAAATCGATTCTTTTTAGATATCAAAATTGAAATCGACCATCGTTTTCATCATCCAATGCATCAAAAATTCGTAAATTTGATCTCCGTCGCTCGTCTCCATCACTCGTCCCTCGTCACCACCATCGCTCGTCAAAAAATCGTCACCACCATCGCTCGTCAACACCGTCGTTTTCATCATCAACAACTCATCAAAAATTCAACATCAACTATTTCCAGATCTGAGTTTATTTTTTTTGTTTTGTTATTTTCAGTTTTAGTTTTATTTTTGATTTTTTTAATTTTATTATATAATTTCATTTTTTTTTTGTATTTTATTACTAGATTATGTTTTTTTTGTTGATAGTTTATTTGGTAAATAAGTTGTATAATGTATTTGTCTATATTATTGTATAATGAATTTCTGGGTTGAATAATATTTTGGTTACTTGCTGGATTTTGTGTTAGAAATATGTACTGCATACAAAGCACTGTAACACCCCGATATAATTCTCTCTTTTGAGAAATACCTTTATAATATAAAACTTAGAGAATTACCAAAGCATTATCGACCGTGTGATAACGTATCGACTTATTCAAAATTTTGCAGCGGAAAACATATAACTGAACTTTAACCTTTTATAATAAATAAATAAACAAGTATTTAAAAATTCAACAATCTAAATGAGTCTTATTCAAACCAACTTAATAATGTATATTCCTAATAATACAAAAACATAAAATAAACTAGTTACACATTCTCTCCATTCCAGATTCCCAATGATGCACATCTGCGAACCTGTAATGTCAATGCTTTACTGAATCTGCTCACCAAAATGGATCATCATAGGATTAACAAAGCAAAGCCTTGATCACACACACAAACAAAGCACGTAATCAGCAAAGCTGAGTACTACATACTAAAACGTAAGCATTCCTAACATGATACTAATAAACAACATGCAGGGATACATAATAATATAATCATGTAACATTCTGCAGACAACTTTTACTGAACTAACTCTAAACATCATTTTATTACTCAAATGGAATAATTATTGGAACTGAGTTGTCCTACCACCAATGCCTTCATCAAGAAGATGAAATACAGGAGCTACCACGTATTCCAGAATGACCTGCGATATCGAGGAACTTTTGAAATAAAAGAGGGATGGTGATCAATCCATCTCCTAGAAAAAGCCATAGGCTACCACCATGTACTCCAACTCCCAATGTCCAACTCTAGACATGCACAAGTCTAAAGTCTACAACTATTCTCGTCACACTTTACGTTAATTACCAATTATTACATGTTATGACATACATACAAGCAACACAAAAATAATTATCAAATAGTCACAACTGAACTTCTTTTACCTTAGGATTTAATAAGTGATCACAACTTACAATCCAAGATTATTTTCCTTTAATCCAACCCGTCATATTTGTTGAACCTAGCCAACAATTCAACTTACCTTTACAAAGGCATAATTTATCAACTTACCAAATAAGGCCCACATTCTTCATAAGATAGTGAAAATAATACTTATCAGGGAATACATGAATAACATGATTCAATCTCTATAACATATATTAATTCCTCATGCGAATTAATAAATAAAATTCCCTTTTTCATGCTTGTATCAAATATTCCATACAATTAGATCACGTGATGCACAAAGCTTAGAGCGATGAGAGGAGATTGTGCTGCCATGGAAAGAGAAAGAACAAAGCTTCAATTTCTTTTTTTTTTTGGCCAAAAACGAAAGGGAGAAGGAGGGTTTCAATAACTAATTAGATCACGTGATGCACGTGTCACAAGTGTACCTGCATTAGCAGGTTGGTTACCGGGAAGAACAACTAGTGCAAACGATCCCCAAAAGTTGAAACTGAACAATGAAAAATGAAAGTTGTGACTGTTTTTATCAAGACGCCAAAAGTTGAAACAGATTAAATCAATTTTTCCTAAAAAAAAAAGCAAAACTTTCAATAAACAAAAGCATGGCTTGATTTTTCAATTCAGTTTATGTTTCTTTGTTCCTTTCGTCTCCCACCACTCTTTCCTTCTGTTTTTTTCCTTGACACTTTACTAACAAAAGTACTCATTTCACTTTTTCTACTATGCTTTAGTATTATTTATTGAAGTTAGATGTTTGGAAACATCTATATTTTAGCCATTTATTATCCCTCTAAGGTAAACACTTAATTTATCACTTAGAAAAATCAGGAGGAGTTGGCACCTACTAAAAGTATTTTTTTTTTTTTTTTTGAGGGGACCTATTAAAAGTATTGACATACAAAGAAACTAAGAATTGACAAGATGTTCTACATCAAGTAATATTTTAACATAGAAATGGAGTAGTATTTAGCACATTGAAATAAATTAAGTTTTAATAACTTTTAATAACTTTTTTAAGATAATTAGATGAAGAGCAAGAGGAAGCACCGAAGCAACTCCCACAGGCCACAACGCCTCTACCGGCAACAACTTCTACATTCAAATATTCAATGTATGGAGACTGGAGTGATAATTGTTGGATGTACACCATCCTATCCTATCCTATCTTCCATGAAACTAACTCCTCACCTACAAGGGCACACATTTCAAGGCCTTCATTGTGTGCCAGTGTATTTGATTCAATCTCCCAGACATGGTTGGCGTTCTATCCACAACAACAAGAGAATTAATTTCGTTCTAGAGTAGAATCTTAATATGACTTTGCCACTGCGACCGAAAAACCACACCTACTGAATGTCCCACTTCAGTCTTCAGCTACATGATTCTAATCCATTCTCATTTAAGCTGGTGATAATTAATAAACACCGTAAAGCAAAAACAATAATTGGGAAAAATAACGCATAAAAAGAAATTTTGGGACTTCCTATTTGTAATATATAGAGCAGCAGCAGCCGAACAGGGAACAAGAAAAAAAAAAACCTGGTACAAACCAAAATGAAAGGAAATGTAGTGATGATAATAGTTCTAGCATTACTTTTGATAACCCAAACATTTACAGAGGCTAGAACAAATACAAAAACTAGACAAAACAGAGTTACAAAGAAGAGACCACCAAGTGGTAAAACTAAGAGTGGAGGTATCACTAATCATCATGGATCAAGGAGAAAGAAGAAGGGCAGTAAGACCAACAGAGAATCTAAGTGTGATCCGTTTTACCAGTTTATCTTTGGAAGCTGTGGGCAATGGCCGTTTGATCGATCTTCGCCTAGTAACCCATTTATGCCTAGACCAAGGCCTTCACCGCCACTATCACCGCCTTTGATGCCCTTTACACCACCTTTGATGCCCATTACACCGCCTTTGGCGCCCATTACACCGCCTTTGGCGCCCATTACACCATCTCCGCCTATGATGCCACCTTTCATACCATCTGCACCACCTCCAATTGTGACCCCTCCTTCCCCAATTGTGTTACCACCACCACCTTTAGTTCCTTCTCCACCACCACCCCTAATACCTCCACTTGCACCTCTATTGCCACCGCCCTCACCGTTGGTACCTTCTACACCACCACCTCTATTGTCGCCACCACTATCACCTCCTATAGCAATCCCATCACCACCACCACCAGTCCTACCATTTTCACCACCGCCACCGGACGTCCCAGTATTACCACCACCACCACCACCAATAGTTCCACCACTATTTGCGTCACCACCACCACCAATAGTTCCACCACTATTTGCGTCACCACCACCACCAGACATCCCAATATTTGCGCCACCGCCACCAATACTTCCACCACTATTTCCACCACCAACAATATTCAATCCACCGCCACCAATCCTTCTACCACCACCACCTGCACCAATAATACCATCTGCATCACCACCACCAACACCAATAATCCCGTTATCACCTCCACCTTCACCAACACTACCATTTCCATCACCACCTCCAACACCAATCCCTCTATCACCTCCACCTGTACCAGCACTACCATTTGCATCACCACCAGCAACACCAATCCCTTTTTCACCTCCACCTGCACCAACACTACCATTTGTATCCCCACCACCAACACCAATCCCTTTATCACCTCCACCTTCACCAATACTACCATTCATATCACCGCCACCTGCACCAACACTACCATTTACTACACCTCCACCAGCACCAACATTACCATTTCCTACACCTCCACCAGCACCAACATTACCATTTGCTACACCTCCACCAGCACCAACATTACCATTTACTACACCTCCACCAGCACCAACACTACCATTTATGTCACCTCCATCAGCACCAATACTACCATTAACTTCCCCACCTCCAGCACCAACACTACCTATCGTATCGCCGCCACCAGCACCTATCCAACCATTTTCATCACCACCACCAGCACCAATCTTACCATTTTTCTCACCACCAATAGCACCTATACTACCTTCTCCATCACCACCACCTACACCAATACTACATCGGTAATTTCACGGAAGACTGTGAACAAGTGGTAACACTTCTCATCCTTCCTTCACCATCTGAAATTATTTTGTTATACTTTGTCACCAAAATAATCATCCATTCATAAAAGAAAAGACAAACAAATAACCATTACCAACGAATGGTCGTTGTTATACTCCTCTCTTGGTCATACCTTTTTTTTTTCTTTCTTCTATATTTTCTATTTAATCTCATGTACTGTATTCTAATGATGCAACGACTATTTCAGTAAGGAGCTCCTTCAGTTTTCGATATATATATATATGTTAGATTTATTTTCAAAAGTCTTGCAATGTTGTATCTTACGGGAAATTACTGTTGTGTTCCATAAGTTGTTTATCAATGATTCAATGTGAATACGTGGTACTGGTAGACAACTAGACACACTTAAGCTACTAAAGATGTAAACGTCTATAATGAGATAAAGGCTATGCGTTCAAGAATGAATATTTTTGGTTGAAAATTTATTATTTAAAAATGGAAAGCTTTTATGTCATGAACCATTTGTTATACAGAAAAAAAATTAACACCATAGTTTAAAATTATTTCACTGTTAAAGATGAGAGAGAAAGTAAGAGAGAGATTCGAAAGAGAAGGAAAAAAAAATGGAAAGCCCCAATTCCCTTGAAAGTGAACCCTAGAAACACGATAAAATCTAAAATCTCGAAGTATTTGTTCGATTCTTCCCTAATTCAGTTTGCTAATAAAGTGTCAATCTCCTTTCTGTCCTTTGTAAGGAGTTCAAGTGTTAGTTTCTTCCTAATTAGGAGTTTCTCGTCGCATTTGAAAGTTGAAGGTGAGAAGTTGATTGTGAGTAATGATTTCCCCAAATTCATAGGCAATAGAGTGTTTTCTCAATTAAAGTTACAATTTTGGTTCATCGGTGCTTTAATCCAGCCTGGGTTAAGTTCTGCCAGATTAATTAATCCTACTTTGTTAGGGTTAATTTGTATTTTTCCCCCTTTTTCTTGGGTTTCAGTTCTTGATGGGACTTTCCAATGAGGGATGTTCTAGGAGTGCATTTAATGCTTTTCTTCTAAAATTGGTTAGGAGTGGGAGTGTTATGCGAGGTTTCTTGGTGTTTTTTGTGAGAGAGGGCTTGTCCTTCATCTTGCTAGTAATTGGCGTGCTAAGCTCTTATCAAGCATCTTGGCAAAAGTCAGCCTTAGTGGTTGGGTTCTTCTTTTTTATCAAGATTCTTTTTTGTGACTTTCCATGGTATGAGTGAAGGATTCAAGCTTTGTGATTTGACCCTGCTCTTGCAAGGGAGATTATTATCTCCTACTTTATGGTGGTGGGTAAAAGATTATGATGTAGACAATGGGTCTTCAAATCCCTCTGGATTGTTATTATGGTGCTTCTCATTATGGTGCTTCAGATACTTTGATATAGACAATGGTTTTTAAAAATCAAATACTAGCTGCTGTATTGTTCAAGTTCAACAGGACCTCAATGTTTTTTTGGTGAAAAGGGTTATTTTTTTTTATTTTTTTTTGGTGGAAAGGGTAGGACCTCAATGTTGTAAGTGTGGTTTTATGCCGTCTTTCAGAAATATTTCTCAATAGAAGAGTTCACTACAGACATTGGTGAGATTTTAATCTCTCTTTCTTCGATTATGATTTCTGATATCATGTGTCTAAGTATAAGAGTTTATCTTTTTTGTGCCATATGTACAAATTTGGCAGTTATAATAGAATTACTGGTTTGCTAAATGACGCCCTAAAATTTCTTGGTAACACCCTGTATTTGTATAAAATACTATATTTTTGTATTTTTTTTTTTTCATTTTCTCCTCTTTTCTCACTTCCCCTTCTTCTTCCACACCACCATCACCTTCATGCCCCCTCCACCACCACCAACACTACCACCTCTCATAATGTTTATTTTTTTAAAAAAAGAGGGAAAAAAAACCAAACAAGTTTACAAAGCTCACCACCGCACCTCTACCGCCGCACCACCGCTGCCGCATTTCCGCCGCCACACCACTGCACCACCACCGACACAGCACCGCCGCCGTAGCCCCACACCCTCCTCTCCTCTGGTTTATTTCTTTTCTGAATTTTTTTTTTAAGAAAATAGGTAGGTGTCCACCATGGACACCCCACCACCGGTGGAGGCGTCCATGGCAGGAGCTCTACCACATGGTGAGGCGCCTGCCATGGACGCCTCCACCGGTGGTGGGGCGTCCATTGTGGACGCCTACCTATTTTTTTAAAAAAAATCAGAGAAAAAATGGGGCACCCACCAAGGACGCCCCACCACCGGTGGAGGCGTCCTTGGCAAGCGCCCCCCTTTTTTTAAAAAAAAAATTTTTAAATGAAGAAAAAATAGAGGAGAGAAGAACACAGAATTCTCTTGATAAATCCTGATTCCTGACAAAGGAAGTATAAGGCCTTGTGAGAAACTTGAATTCTATGGAGTATTTTTCATGCTTGAAATGGAAATTATGGCTGCCATTGTTGAGAGGGTTTCACCAATTGGATAACAATATGGTAGCAAGTTTCTGAAGCTAGGGGATAGAAACTGGTTTTGGGTCCTTGATGCGGCAGCGGTGGTGCGGCGATTTTGAGTCACCCCCATTAAATTGGTTGTAAACTGGCTCTGAAGCTAGAGGATAGAAACTGATTTTGAGTCAAAGGGGAGGAGAGAGAAAAGAAATATTAGGGTATAAATATGGTATAAAAATACCGTATTTAGGGCGTTAGTAGGAAAATTTAGGGCGTCGCTTAGCAAAGTCCTAGAATTACGATTTCTTCAACATTACATTATAATTGAATACACTTGGCTTCTTTCATGTGTTGTGAGTCCATTACTTTGGAAGTAGTTCTATTTATGTTCTATATACAATATTGTTCTAGTTATTAATTATAGTCATAATAAGCTGGTAATCTATGATTTTGAAGTGGCTATTCCTTTTTTGTCCAACATAGCAAAATCCAAGCTAGACTACAGAAGTTATTGGATTGGATTTTGTTGGTTGTCTTGCAAGGTTTCTCTTTTTAATAAAAACTCTTATCTAGGCTACTGAAGCTATTGGCTTGGAGAATTTTTTAACCAAGTCTTCTCTTATTATTGCCATTTTTTGGTTGTATTGTGCCTACACAAGGCTTCGGAGATAGTATCTATTATAATGCGGAGGTTGTTGAATTTGCTGAATTGCATCTGCTTAAGAAAGTACCTTCTACTAAAAACCCCTATTGTGATGTATAGCTATGTAAAATTAAAGGCTGGTACTCTTTCTATTATGCTACTGGTCGTTTCCAATGTCATGTTTAAAGGGTGGCGGTGTCCTATTATATATCCTTGTCTCAGTAGTACAAAAGGAATTTTAAAGCATTATGTCATGTTTTGCTATGTATGGTTGGGGAGGTTTGATTTCTCTCCCTATGCAAATAAGGTGTTTCGATGCCTTATCATAATCTTTGTTGAATATTGGATATCATCATATTATTATTATATCTGTTTTTTAGTATGTAAGAGCAAGGTCAAGGATGCTCAATCATTTGAGTGCTCTGCATATTATGTGAGCAACAAGGTATCTAGTAAGCTCCGTATATTGCTGGTTTGTTTCTTCATTGTAATATTTAGTATTCATCTAATTCAAGTTAAGAAAGAATTATTCAAAAGATGGGGGGTCTCATCCCTCGAGTTCGAGTATATTGAGGGGCAAGACTTAGCTCAGTCTTGCTTCCTTTCTGCATATATTTTATGAATTTTAGTTTTTGGAATATTAGAGGATGTAGAAGGCATCTTGCTATGGAATAGGTCAAAAACTTTTGTATTCACAATAAGATTCATATAGTGATTTTGTGTGAAACTAAGGTGCACTCACCTCCCGTTGAGGGGAGTAGTAGGCATTGTGGGTTTCATCATTTCGACTTCCTCCCATCCTTTGATATGGATGGGGGATTTGGTTAATGTTGAAAGACAATGCCAGTAATCCTTATAATTTATCAGTCATTCATAAATCTGATAGATTTATGGCATCTAACACAACTTATTGGTTTGAAGTTCCTGATTTCCCTTTTGCTGTAATCATTCACAAGGATGCTTTAGGGTGGCCCAATTCTTGGGATCCCCCTAGTTGTTTCTTTCCTTTTTTCTTAAAAAAAAAAAAAAACCATTTGTTATTCTTGATTGGGTCTTGTTAGAAATAGCTTTTGCATTTCTAATTGAATATAATCATATAACATAGGAGTGAAATGCTAGCAACATTCTTGTTATATTGATGAAACTAATTTTTAATCCATGTAAACATGTAGAGGAGATTTAAGTAGACATGATTTGAATGGGTTTAGGATCGTCTCGGTTGTACTTCTGATTAATTATATAGCGAAAGGGGGACTGTCCGGTAGGTAATTAATCTTGTTAAAAGATAATTTAAAACTTTGAAAATAAAAGTATTGAAATTTATTTTGATTTCAAAAAAATCGTTTATTATTATCTGATTTATAAGTAAATGAAATCTGTTTTGAAAATTTGAACAGATGTTTTGAGAATTCGAACAGATGTTGAAAACAATCAAAAAGAAACACAGATATGAATGATAACTTACTTTGATTGAACTTGAATGAACTTTACACAAGGATTGAGTAACAACTAATTTTGAGCGTGATGCTTTTGTATTTGATTCTTAATATTTGCTCTCTATTTTGTACTGAAGAAAACCCACTTGATTTTCTACAAGGATACAAATAGCTATTTATAGTACATGACTTTTGGTTGTTTGTGAAATATAGGTGATAATTATTGCCGCTTGTAATCAGAAGCAGTTTTTCATTTGAGTTCCTCTGATAACTTGAGCTTTGTATCTTTTCCTTTTCTGATAACTTTGATCTTTGGATTTTTGCTTAAATGGATTCTTGGCTTCATATGACTTCATGTGGAGTATTATGTTTTTCATGCTCGTGGATACCTTTGCATATTTGGACAATAGTTCATTTGTCTTCTTGTAGGAATTGTGATATTGTCTTTTTGTGCCTTTGGGTGATGAATTTACAATTCATCAGATAGTCAGGTGGTATACCGGATATTTGATGAGTTATCATAGGGATACCTACATTGAAAATGTTAGTAAAATATGTCCCTTATTTTTGCCTAAGTGATATTCAATTAGCGGGATCTTTTTATTTTTAATGCCCTAACTTTTGCCAGGAAGATCCTGCGGGCTTATTTTATTTTAAAGTGGTATGCCTCAGTCGTATAAGCACCAAATTAAATCACTACTAACACTGATAAGGTAGTTAGGGAAGTAGAGTTCGTATCCACAGCGAAAAAGGGACTTTCTAATGTGTGTTAATGGGGAAGAACACTTAAAGGTTTAACTGTTTGAAGTAACAAGATGGGGATTTTAGGATTCAATTAAGACTAAAGTAATTAAACTAAATAAAAGCAAATAATCAAAGAAGAAAATCAGATGTTAACAAATCTTGGTCAATTTAATATTCACTAATGAATTATAAGTTGATCATAGAAATCACTTCAATAAAACACTCTTGAATACTTTATTGTGGACAAGAGATTCCCTATTTCTCAAGTAGTAGTTATTAAGAATGAAAAGTATTCACCAATAACCCTAACTATTAAACAATTCGAGAACGCACTCAAATTCAATTTAATAATCGCATTAAGAATAATGAAATCAATAAAGAATGATAATTTTAACACAAGCGGTTGCAATCAATCAATATAAATATTCCTTCTTTCAATTATTAATCAAGGAAGGCGAGAATTAATAATCAAAAGTTGCCACTTTGACAAGAAAGATTGAACAATCGGATTCAATAATCAAATCTAGCACTCAATCAATATAAATTACAACTAGCTGATCAATCTAGAAATAATAAATATCGATCATATAACATAAGCAAAGGAATAATTATTATTTAAGAGAGAATAAGAGTAGAGAAATCTCACAACTAAATTAATCCAAAAGCTTCAATCAATTGATCCAAGAAGAAGAAAGTTTAGTTCTCCATGAAAGTTTTGAGACAACTTCCAAAAGTATGATGAGGAAAAACCTCTGAATAATAAAATAGAAGATACCCTAGAAGCTAAATACAAGTCTTTTTATAATTCTACCAAAAGAAAAACATATTTTAGGCAAGTAGGGAAAGATAAAGGGGCCCACACTTGATGAACTCGATTAGATCCGCGACCAGATGCTCCAGATCTGCGGCCAGCTGCTCTCCATCGATGCTGCTTCTTTAGCTACTGCTTCAGCCGCGGCTCGCTGCTCCTTAGCCGCGGCCAGCTGCTACCAATCTCTCACTTATGCCAGGGCCGCACCCTGCTGCTATAGAGCCGCGGCCAGCTGTCCATCTGTTATATTTCACTGCTGAGCTCAATTCTTCATCCCGCAACCTCAAACTTCACACTTCTTTCGAAACCAACACCAATCCAAACATGGAGCCATCAATATGAGATGAATAATAACTCATGAATCAACCATGCTCCATAAAATTCCTTAATAATCCTCAATTACAACAATGAACTGCAAATAAGAAATACTAACAAGAAGAGATAAAAATCAAGCAAAACCGCCATTAAAGCCTAACAAAACTTCATATTTATGTACTATAAAATAGCACATATCAAATTCCCCCCTACTTAAATCCTAACTCGTCCTCGAGAGAGTTCAAACAGAAGCGAACCACAGTGACGCACACACAAAACTCTTCACCCCTTGGCCATCCTCCTAAAAATACCTCCTCTAGCTAAGTTTCATGCCGACATGATCTCAACGCAGCAAAACTAAACTACCATCCAAATTACCAGCAACACTACTCAAATCAATACCATGCTCCAGATGCAAGCAATTAAGGCACTGAAGTAAGCCCGAAACATCGAAACAAGTTACTCTAGCAAACCAAACCTGCAAATATAGCATAGACCAACAAAAACCAACCACAAACCATACCTAAACACCACTCCCAACCTCCACATAACACCAAGCTAGAATCATACCCGATACATCCTATATCGCCTCCAACCTTATGTCACCAACTCCGGCAAATGAGTTTAAATTCTCAGAATTTCTCTCTTTTTCTCTCATTTTGCCTAGGAGCCCTTACGGGTTTTCATCCTAGCCTCTCTTTTTTTTTAAAAAAACTCACCACCTCACCCCTCATATATCCACATTTTTGCATAGGTTGCCCTTGCGGATTTTCAACCTATCCGGGCCCCCATTTTTGCCAAAGCCGCCTTTTCAGGTTTGCGACTTAGTGGGAATCGAATTTTTTTTTCTTCTTTTTTTTTTGTTTTTTTTTCAATCAATAACAAGAAAGAGTATGTACAGAACAATATATATATAATAATAATAATCCCTTCTCCCCTACTTAACAAATACATTGTCCTCAATGTAAGAACAACAACAATGAAAAGTCTAAGTAGAAAAGGAGGAAGAGAGCTCACAATCAGGAATGAGAGGATTCCCTAGGTCCCGATGTCCTTGGAGTCAAATGATCGTCCCGTCTCGTAGCCCGAGCAAGAGCCCTTGTAGCTAGATCAGTCATTAAAGCATCATCCGGAGGCGTGTACTTGTCGGGATACCTAGCCGATAACATCTTGCTCATACTCCGCATATAAGCCAATGTCTCCAATTGCATATCACGAAGCTCCTCTAAATAATCATCAACAGAAACTCTCCACACACTCCAATCCGAACTACTGTCAAGAATCCTATTCTCAAATCCCTCCTCCTCCTCCTCTACCTCAACTCTACCAGGCAAGACCGGCCCTCGCTCCACAGCACTACCCAAATAAGGGGCAATATCCGAATCATCAGGCAAAAAGAAATCCTTAGCTAATGGACCATACGGCAACAATGCATCTAGTGGCCTAGGAAGCCTCAAATACGGAGATCCACTCGGCCCATGACACCAAATGTAATCTCCCTCTGATTTTGCAAGCAAACCCAACTTCTTCATCATGACACATCATATAACATATGACTAGGGTCTACAGGTTTAATAACCGGAGGTGGTTGTATCCCCAAATATTCGGCTAACAATGTGACCATTCCTCCATACTCAACTGGCCGCTCGTACTCTCCTGTTCTTTAAGGCAATTATCAACAAAAATCGCAGCCCAATCCGGCACTCCAATACCCTTCGGAGTCATTGCCCACAAGTAGCTCACCTCTAGACATGAGATCTTCGTCGCCTCTCCATTACAAGACGCAGTAGTGGTTAAGAATTGGTGAGTTAATCTAAGGCAAGGATGAGTGAGTGTCGAACTCTTGTCACCATTGGGGTTAAGTGGACAACCTGTGATATCTCGCTAAAACTGGGAATAAGCATAAAATTACAAGGGTTCCCAAGCACTCTCCTTTACAGGAATCTCCCAACCAAAAGCCTTCCTAATATCATCATAGCTCATCCTCTGACGTTTATTGTTAAGGTAAAAACTAATATGAGGAGATTTAACTCTTTCCTTCTTCAAAGTCGTCAAGAACTCATATGTGTAACGATCATAAGTACTTGCCTTCTTCATAAGAAAGTTCTCCATCCCCACCTCGCGAAACAATTTCCTCACCACATCCTCCATTCCTAACTCCTTTAAGGTATCCAGATCAATGAATTCAGTGCATTGCACCTTTCTCTTCGACTGAGTTCAAGTCGCCCACCTTTGTTTCTCCTCATCAGTAAGGTCTCGAATACCCATGTAATCAACCTTCCCAAAACATGATGGATGTGGTTCAGAAACTTTAGCTTTCTTCTTCTTCTCAACATTCTTTAGGGATGGGGGAGGACGCTTCGTCTTAGTTTTTCCCATGCCCTTACTAACAATGACAATTCTCAAGGAAAAATTCAATGCTCAACCAATGCCAACCAACTAACCACAATGTCAACCAAAAAAAAATCCAAGCACTTGACAACAATAACACACTCCAACATGTAATACCCAATAACACTTCTAGTATGCAACACTACCAACAAAATTCATAAACCAAAACCAATAATCCACATGCTCCTCAACTCACATCAAGTAATTCAATACCAAGGAAATTCAACTACTCCAATGGGAAGCAAAATAAAATTCAAATTGTACCTTGTATTGACCAAGAAAACCTCCAAAACAACCAAAATAGTGAGAATAATTGCTTGTGGAAGACCAATTCGCTTATTGCCCACCCAAAACGCCAACCTTGAACCTCCAATTGCACCAATTTCGTTTGAATTTGGAAAACCCCCAATTTCTAGGGCTTTATGAAAATTAATTATGGTGAAAGGAGAGTTGTGTTTATGGTGATTCTAATATGAATATTGAGAAGAAGGAGAATGATGAATGTATGAAGGAATTGAATTTAGAAAAGATGGGAGATTATGATGGGAAATTTGATGGAAGAACAAGGAAGTGAGAAGAGGAAGAGAATAGAAGAAACTTGTGAGAAGAGGAAGATGTATGTCGATTTTTTTTTATATATAGAAAGAAAAACGTACCTGTAGCGTCGAAACAGCAGCAGCTCGTTGATCGAACCCGCAGCCCGCTGCTCGAGGAAGAAAACCGCATGATTGGACCGCTGTCCGCTGCTGCAAGCCCACTGTCCGCTGCTCGAGGAGGGCTGCCCACTGTTTCAACCTCGACCAGCTGCTGGTGGGCCGCAGCTAGCTGCTCGTGCTGCTGGCCGCTTCAACCTCGAACTCCCTCTTTTTTTTTCGATTGTTTTCTTTTTGTAAAAATAAAATACCTACAAAAACAACTAATATAACACAGTAAAAAAAAATTAACAAAAATAAAATTAACAAATAAAAGGAAATAAAATAAACTAAAATAAAACAAAGCAACAAAACCAAATTAATGGTGTTGCCTCCAGTTTAGCTCCATTAGTTAACGTCGTAGGCTCGACGTAGCTCTGTATACTCTGTCTTCATACAAAGGCTTATAGAGATCATCACTCACTACATTATTAACCTTGAACCCCTCATAATATGGCTTAAGTCTTTGCCCATTCACCTTAAATTCTTTGTTCGTCTCAAGACTTTGAATCTCCATCGCACCATGGGGGTATACTTTAGTCACCTTAAACGCCCTATCCAACGAGATCAAAGCTTACCAGGAAACAACTAAAGGTGAGTTTGATACAAAATTAAAGAACTTTATCACTAACTTTAAACTCTGTCCTCATGATCATTTTATCATGCCAAGCCTTGGTTTTCTTCTTGTAAATTTCAGCATTTTCATAAGCTTCAAGTCGAATCTCTTCCAACTGATCTTGTAACTGCATCTTCCTCTACTCTCCAACTTCATCCATTTGCATATTGAAAGATTTCACCGCCCAGTAAGCTTGATGTTCAAGCTCAACCGGAAGGTGACAAGGCTTACCAAACACAAGACGATATGGTGACATTCCAATAGGTGTTTTATATGCAGTGCGGTATGCCCACAATGCATCGTCCAACAGTAAACTCCAGTCTTTCCTACTTCGATTTACCGTATTCTCAAGAATCGATTTCACATCTCTATTAGACACTTCAGCTTGTCCATTAGTCTGCGGATGATAGGAGGTAGAAACCTTATGAGTAACACCGTACTTCTTCAACAAAGCACCAAATTTACGATTGCAAAAGTGCGTGCCACGATCACTGATCAAGGCTCCGGGGACTCCAAACCTAGAAAAGACATACATGAGACTTAAGGAAATCTGCAACCACTTTCGAATCGTCAGTTTTAGTGGGTTTAGCTTCCACCCACTTCGAAACATAGTCTACAGCAAGAATTATGTAAATATAGCCATGAGAATTAGGAAACTGTCCCATAAAATCGATCCCCCACACATCGAATATTTCAAAATATAACAATAGGGCTTGGGACATTTCATTCTTTCGAGAACTATTACCTACCCTCTGGCAATCATCACACGACTTACAAAAACTATAAGCATCTCGAAACAAAATTGGCCAATAAAAACCACAATCAAGTACCTTTCTTGGCGTTCGCTTAGCACCAAAATGCCCTCCACATGCTTGGCAATGACAAAAAGTAAGGATAGAGATTACCTCACTTTTACGAACATATCTACGAACAAGTTCATCTGAACAATGCTTCCATAAATATGGATCATCCCACACATAGTGTTTTGCGTCACTACGAAGTTTGTCCTTTTGAGACTTCGAAAAAACCTGGAGGAAACTTATTAGAGACAAGAAAATTCACAATATTAGCATACCATGGTCTCACATCTCGAAGAGCAAACAGAGTCTCGTCAGGGAATTCTCCTTGGATTTGCTCTTGTGAACCGCGACACGTATCATCGCTAACCAAACGACTTAAGTGATCGGCCACCATATCTTCAGCACCTTTCTTGTCTTTAATCTCAATCTCGAACTCGCTCAAGAGAAGGATCCATCTAATTAATCTAGGCTTGGCCTCTTTCTTTGTCATCAAGTACCGGAGGGCTGCATGGTCAGTATAAACAATAACATTTGTACCAAGCAAATAAGAACGAAATTTCTCAAGAGCAAAAACAACAGCCAACATTTCTTTCTCAGTAGTAGAGTAGTTGCGGTGAGCCTCATTGAGAGTCATAGAGGCATAGTGGATCTCATGAGAAGCTCTCCCCACCTTTTGGCCTAAAACCGCCCCCACAGCATAGTCACTTGCGTCGCACATGATTTTGTAAGGTAAAGACCAATTAGGAGCCTGAATAATGGGTGCAGAGGTTAACATGGCTTTAAACTCATCAAATGCTTTCTTGCAATCTTCATCCAATTCAAACTTCATATCTTTTTGCAACAGTTTGCACAAAGGGGACGCAACTTTCGAGAATCCTTTGATGAACCTGCGATAAAACCCTGCATGACCAAGAAAAGATCTCAATTCACGCACATTAGTGGGGTAGGGGAGTGATTGTATGATATCAATTTTAGCCTTATCCACTTCAATCCCCCTAGATGAAACTACATGACCTAGAACTATCCCTTGTTCTACCATGAAATGACATTTTTCAGAATTTAGAACAAGGTTAGATTCAATACAACATTGAAGAACAAGGGATAATGATGCAAGCAACTATCTAACGAATCACCATGCACGGTGAAACCGTCCATAAATACTTCCATGATATGATCAACATATTTCGAAAAGATGCTCATCATACACCTCTGAATAGTAGCAGGTGCGTTACACAATCCAAAGGGCATTCGGCGATAAGCAAATGTGCCGAATGGACATGTAAAATTTGTCTTGTCCTGATCCTCTAGAGCAATAGGTACCTGAAAGTAGCCTGAGTAGCCATCAAGGAAACAATAGAAAGCACGACCTGCAAGTCTCTCAAGCATTTGGTCAATAAAGGGTACAGGAAATGGTCTTTTCTAATTACCGCATTCAACTTACGGTAATCAATACAAACCCTCCACCCGTTCTAAACTTGAGTGGGAACTAACTCACCATATTGGTTCTTCACAACAGTAACACCAGATTTCTTTGGCACTACCTATGTAGGACTTACCCATTTGCTGTCCGAGATAGGGAATATGATTCCCATTTGTAGCAACTTAAGCACCTCTTTTTTCACCACCTCCATCATAGGCGGATTCAATCTGCGCTGAGGTTGTCTTACCGGCTTTGCATCATCTTCCAACGAAACCCGGTGCATGCAAGTAGATGGACTTATACCTTTGATGTCGGCAATGGTCCATCCAATGGTCAGTTTGTACTCTTTGAGCACTGAAATCAACTTCTCCTCCTGTTCCTCAGTGAGCTTGCTTGATATAATCACTGGTAAGGTATCTCCATCACCAAGGAATGCATACTTTAAATGATCGGGAAGTTGTTTCAATTCCAACTCTGGTGCCTGCAAAACAGATGGCAAAATTTTCTCCACAGGCAAAGTTAGTGGAATGGATTTAAAAGTTGGTGGCATAGTAGGGAGTTTAAAGTGCTCATTCAACTCCGCCACCATTTCCTACAAGTTAGTCGACAATGAGAAATCCAAATCATCATCTATCAAACTACTATCAAGTGCCATCAACAACTCATCTGATCCGTCAACATCAAAAACATCCTGCACTAAGGGCTCAACAATGTCAATAGAGCATAGAGAATAATCATCTGTAGGGAACTTCATTGAACCATAGATATTGAATTCCACTACTTCTCCATCAAATTCCAATGTTAAAGAACCAGTAGAGACATCAATTTTAGTCTTAGCAGTTTTCAGAAAAGGCCTTCCTAGGAGAATAGGGGTAGCTTGTGCATCATTTTCCATATCAAGCACATAAAAATCAATAGGGAAAATCAATTTATCAACCATGACTAGAACATCCTCAACCACACCCTTTAGAAAGACACTCGACCTATCAGCTAACTGTATGATCACACCAGTTTCATGCAAAGGTTCAGGTTCTAAAGATTTATAAAGAGAATAAGGAATCACATTAATTGAAGCGCCTAAATCTAACATGGCCCTAGCAAACTTGGTATCTCCTAAAGTGCAAGGAATAGTGAACATGCCAGGGTCACTACATTTCTTTGGAAGTTTCTTTTGAATCACAGCAGACACACATGTGCACTTACCTTTACCTTCTCCTTACCTGTCAACCTATGTTTCCTTTTTACAATACATAGCTCTTTCAAAAACTTAGAAAATCTAGGAATACTCTTGATTAAATTAAGGAGAGGACCTCGCACTTACTAAAAGTCTCACACATATCCTTGTCTTTTTCTAACCTGCGAGTCTCTTGCAAAGCTTCGGGAAAAGGTGGATCTGGTTCATAAGACGACAAAGGTGGAAGATTGGAAGTCGAGCTTTGTTCCACAGCTTCTTCTTCCTCTTCAGTTCCTACTCGGTCTTTAGCTCTATTCTTTGCTACCACTGTCTCTTGCAACTCTTTCCCACTTCTTAACGTAATTGCATGAGCTTGCTGCCTAGGATTAGGCTCGGGTTGAGATGGTATCTTTCCCGAGTCCTTTGCCTTAAGTCTACTCATAGCCTCAGACATCTGGCTGACTTGATTCTCCAAATTCTGAATGCTAGACTTAGTCTCTTGTTGAAACTGGACCATATTTTGCTGCATATTAGTCACACTAGAAGTGAGAGCCTTGATCATATCTTCAGTTGACATGTTCAAATTAGAACTTTGGCCTTGTGGTTTCAGAAACGGTTGCCTGTACAGGGGAAATTGCTGATTGCTCATCGGATTTTGCTGTTGCTGATTGCCTTGCAAGTTACCATACCTGAAATTCGGATGATCTCTCCATCCTGGATTAAAGGTATTTGAGTACGAATCATACTTTCTCTAAGGGGCTTGTCCTTGAAACCCGGTTGCATTTACCTGCTCAGTAGACTCCTCTTGAAGTTGAGGACATGAATCAGTAGGATGTCCCATAAAAGTGCATATACCACAAGCTTTCACCTGTGCAGACTTGGTATTCACAATAAACTCCCGCATCATGGAAGCCAAACCAGCTACATGATTCTCCAATTCAGATGTACTCGAGCTAGCTGCATTTACTCGACGTGTAGAAGAACGACGACTAAATTGCCTCGAATTTTCAGCTAACTCCGAGATCAACTCATTCGCTTCTGAAGGCGTCTTGTTTATAATACCCCCTCCACTTGCTGCATTCACCATTCTCAAATCATCCTCAAAAAGACAACCATAAATGTATAGTACGAGGTCATGTTCAGAGCAGCCATGATAAGCACAACTAGCACACAACTTCTTGAAACGCTCCCAGTTATCGTATAAGGATTCTTCATCTTTCTGCTCAACATTACTGATTGCTTTCTTAAGGCTCGAAGATATTGTAGCTGGAAAATATTTTTCAAGAAAACACTTCTTCATTTGAGCCCATGTTGTGATGGTACCTGGAGGAAGATAATACAACCAATTTTTCGGCACATCCCTGAGAGAGAAAGGAAAAGCTCTCAATTTAATCTGCCCATCCGTCACCCCACTCGGCTTCATACTGGGCAAACCACATGGAACTTGGAAAGGTGTTTGTTAGGATCTTCTCCTTTTATCCCATGGAAGGTAGGTAGAAGATGTATCAACCCTGATTTCAGCTCGAAGGTGGCACCTTCATTCAACTCAGGAAAAGTAATGCAAAGAGGTTGTTAATTAAGATTCGGAGTTGTGAGCTCCTTTAACGTTCTAGTCTCATGAGCATCTTGTCTTCTTCAGGTTCTAATGCAAAAGGCAATTCACGGAAGGTATCTCTCAATTCCTCTCGTAACCTGAAAAGAGTTCTTTCAATTTCTGGGTCTAACTGCAAAATTTCTTTGTTAGCAGAACGAGTGTTTACCATAAAAGCAGTCAAACAACAATAAATTAAAAGAGAAAACAAAAACACACAGTAAAAAGATGTTGCCTAATTTCCCTGGCAACGACGCCAAAATTTGGTATGCCTCAGTCGTATAAGCACCAAATTAAATCACTACTAACACTAATAAGGTAGTCAGGGAAGTAGAGTTTGTATCCACAGGGAAAAAGGGACTTTCTAATGTGTGTTAATGGGGAAGAACACTTAAAGGTTTAAGTGTTTGAAGTAACAAAGATGGGGTTTTTAGGATTCAATTAAGAATAAGGGGGCGTTTGGTTAGGGGGTTACAGGAAAGGGAAAGGGAATTAGTTGATTCAATTCCCTTATATCTTGTTTGGATTGGGGGTTTTGTTTCTCCTCTTTTCCCCTCCATTACCCCAAATCCCTGTATTTTGATTCCCCACTACCCCCCAAGGTTTCACATTCCCTTTCTTTGACTCATCATTGACCACCCAACCACCACTTAACCAAACCACCCAATTACTAGCACCACCACTCAACCATCAACGACCACCATACCAGCACCACCTGAGGACCACCACACCACCACCGGAAATCACCAAAATTCATCCACCACCACCGGCCGCCGATTCCCCACCCCTCACTGTCACCCACCACGACGAAACCACCCCAATCCACAAAACCCCACGACGAAAGCACCAAAATTCATCCACCACCATGACGAAAAAACCACACGAACAACCAAACTTCCATCTTAGCCACCGAAACACCACCCTATCGGAAAAACCCCACCTCAAAAATGAAAGAAAAGCAATAACAACAACGGAATTACCTTTACTTATCCTTGATTATGGTTTTAAATAGTCAAATCGGCCATGAAAACTTCAGATCTGAATTTTTATGTCGAATTTGACATTTAAAACCTCAAATACTTCTCGTGGTGGGAAGGAAAAAGGAGAAAGAGAGGAGACATCGGAGAATCGCAGTAGGGGGTGTCTGAGTGCGGCGGTGAGGGGCGCCGGTGAAGGGTGCAGTGACTGCCGTTGTTGCTAGGTGGCAGTGAGAGGATGGTGGGAATGGTGGTACTTGAGACTTGAGAGAGGGGAAAATAGTAAGAGGAAGAAGTTGAGTTCTCAAGCGAACAACATTCTTAATCAAATGGTTTTCTTTTCCTTTCTCCTTGTTTCTCTTTCTTAAACCCTTTCCCTTTCCCCTTCATGAACAAAACACCCCCTAAAGTAATTAAACTAAATAAAAGCAAATAATCAAAGGAAGAAAATCAGATGTTAACAAATCTTGGTCAATTTGATATCCACTAATGAATTATAAGTTGATCATAGAAATCACTTCAATTAGACACTCTTGAATACTTTATTGTGGACAAGAGATTCCCTATTTCTCAAGTAGTAATTGTTAAGAATGAAAAGCATTCACCAATAACCCTAACTATTAAACAATTTGAGAACGCACTCAAATTCAATTTAATATATCGCATTAAGAATAACTAAATCAATAAAGAATGATAATTTTAACACAAGCGGTTGCAATCAATCAATATAAATATTCCTTCTTTCAATTATTATAAAAGGAACGAGAATGAATAATCAAAAGTTGCCACTTTGATAAGAAAGATTGAACAATCGGATTCAATAATCAAATCTAGCACTCAATCAATATAAATTACAACTAGTTGATCAATCTAGAAATAATAAATATCAATCATATAACATAAGCAAAGGAATAATTATTATTCAAGAGAGAATAAGAGTAGAGAATCTCACAACTAAATTAATCCAAAAGCTTCAATCAATTGATCAAAGAAGAAGAAAGTTTAGTTCTCCATAAAAGTTTGAGACAACTTCCAAAAGTATGATGAGGAAAAACCTTTGAATAATAAAATAGAAGATACCCTAAAAACTAAATACAAGTCTTTTTATAATTCTACCCAAAGAAAAACATATTTTAGGCAAGTAGGACAAGATAAAGCGGCCCACACTTGATGAACTCGATCAGATCCGCGATCAGATGCTCCAGATCCGCGGCCAGTTGCTCTCTATCGCTGCTGCTTCTTTAGCTACTACTTCAGCCGCGGCTCGCTGCTCCTTAGCCGCGGCTAGCTACTACCAGTCTCTCACTTCTGCCAAGGCCGCACCCTGCTGCTATAGAGCCGCGGCCAGCTGTCCACCTGTTATATTTCACTCCTGAGCTCAATTCTTCATCACACAACCTCAAACTTCACATTCTTTCAAACCAACACCAATCCAAACATGGAGCCATCAATATGAATGAATAAGAACCATAACCAACCATGCTCCATAAAGTTCCTTAATATTCCTTAATTACAACAATAACTGCAAATAAAAATACTAACAAAGTGATAAAAATCAAGTAAAACCACCATTATAGCCTAACAAAACTTCATATTTATGTACTATAAAATAGCACATATCATAAAGAAAAAACTTTTCCTTTATTGTAAATAAGGATTTTGAGCACAAGGTCCTCTGAATGGGTCGTTAGGTGAGGAATGGACTGATGAGCCGGATGAATCGTCTGAATTTCGAATTAAGAGTTGAGTTTGTCTTTTGAGAAGCTTGATTTCCCTTTTGAGTAACTTAATTTCAAATTCTTGAATTTCTGGCTTTCTTGTTTCTTTTTCCTTTTGTGGAGTAGGAGGATTAGGAATTTCTTTGATTACTTTGATAAGTTGATTATCTGCAACCATTTGATCTTGGACAGTCTTTAATGAGCAAAATTTGTCAATGGCAAATTTTTTCCACCGCTTGATCTTGAATTCACGCACTAAAGACATGGAAAGTGGTGTTGGATACCATTTAATAATGTTATAAGACCAGCACATTATCCATGGGACATTGAGTTCTCGATGAAATAAGAGTTATTCTGTGGAATATGGAGTGTTAGTTTGTACATGAGTGGAGAAGAAATCATAAGATTTCTGTATGTCCATTTGGCCATATTTGTTGAGAACTTCCAAAATGGAGCCACCATTCATAAAACCATATGGGGAAATTATTTGGACATTGAGGACAAATGGTGAAGAACCATGAATGATTAAATGATCTGAGTAAGAATGCTCGAAAGCATGCCATATGATAGTCGATGTAATTATATTCTTGTGGCTGGAAAGGGACCGAGAATTCGTTTGGAACATAAGCAAATACCCGTTATGTCTGTGGAATGATCTTCTTGATTTTGCATTTTTAATAGGCTATGTAATTACCTTTTTCACTATGCTCAATTTCTACGGACTTGGTATCAACAAGTATGAATTCATAAAACCTCTGAGTTTTATAAGATGTTTCAGGTCGGTATGACAATACATTGGAAAAAGAGAATTAGTAAATTTGATAAGTTCAGGAATTTGAGGAGTTTCTTTGAAACGAGTAGGTGTTCCTTATTAGGTTTTGTGATGTATTTGTGGGTTTCGGAATTTGTAGATTGGGAATTTTAAGTAGTTGATTTTGAGTTTGAATAGGATACTTGACTGCTTGGGAATAAGATAAAGGTGGAAAATTGGAAAATACGTCGAGCTTATCTAATGAAGATGTTTTAATTTCTCACTTGATGGGCGGAGCTTATGAAATCTCATCACATAATCTTCCAGTTTCTGAATACCTTTGCCTTTATTAGAATCTTGATTCATTTTGCCTCTTATAATAATTGAACTTTAATTATTACTACTATTGCTTTTTCCTTGTAAAAATTCTCTAGTTAAAAAATCAGGAAGAGAATTATTTTCTCCTTTTATGAATTCTATTTGAAAATAAAAAACTGATAATATTGCTTGCCATCTGGCAAAAATTTGTTTTGAAATAATATTTTGAACATCCTTTTGTAGTATTTCTTTAGCAGATTTACAATCTATTCGTAATAAAAAGATTTTATTATAGAGATCATCTTGAAATTTTGAAATACAAAGAACAATAGATAGAATTTCCTTTTTAATAGTTGAATTATTTTTTTGAGAACCTATCCATAGGCCGGAATGAAATCTAATTATTTGTTCATTTTTATTTTCAGGTAATTTTTGTTTAAGAATGTCTCCATAACCTATGTTGGATGCATCTGTTTCTACTATCATGAATGCATTGGGATTTGGTAGACTTAAACATAGAAGGCGCATGACCTTTTCTTTTAACGTTGTATTATATGTGTATGTTTAGGTGACCAAGCTGGAGGATTTTTCCTTAATCTTTGGTAAAGACATGAACAATATTGTCTTAAATTAGGGAAAAAGTCTGAAATATAATTAAGACATTCTAAAAATCTTTGTAATTGATTTTTGTCTTTAATTTCATCTGGAAATTTATCAACAAATTCTATAGCTCTATTAATCGGTTTTATAGTACCTTGGAAAATGTCATGTCCTACAAACCGTATTTTAGTTTGAAATATTTTCATCTTAGGGAAAGAGACGACTAAACTATTCTTTTTAATAACATGTAAAAAAGTATTAAGGTGTTTCAAATGTTGATTTAAGGAATTTGAAAAATTAGGACATTATCAATATAGACTATAGTATTTTGAGTATAAGGATTGAAAATATCGTTCATGATATTTTGAAACTCAGAAGGAGCATTTTTTAATCCAAAATGCATTACATTCCATTCATAATGTCCAAAAAGAACATTAAAGGTGGTTTTGTATCTATCCTTTTCCTCTATTTCAATTTGCCAAATTCACTTTTCATATCAAACTTTGAGAAGATTTTTGCATTAAAAAGACGAAATATATCTTTTTTATTAGGGATTGGGTACCTAATATATTGTAAGAATTTATTAAGAGGTTTATAATTAATTACTAATCTAGGAACTCATCTTTCTTTTTCCGCTTGATTCATAACATAAAAAGCAGCACAACTCCAAGGAGATTTAGATGGTCTAATTAATTTTTTATCTAATAAGATTTGAATTTCCTTTTTACAAAATTGTAACATTTCTTGATTCATTTGAATAGTTCTTGCTTTAGTAGGAATAGCTTTTTCTGAAAATTCTTTTTCATAGGGGAGTGAAACCATATGTTTTTTCCTTTCCCAAAAAGCATTAGGAATATCTGTACAAACTTCTTCTTTAAATCTTTGTTCTAAATCACATATTTTCTTTTGAATATAAGGGTTTTTTAATCTTTCTTCTATTTTTAAGTATGATATTTATTGTTGTAAAAGAGAAATTTGAGATTCTTTATTGGTTATTGTATTTACTTGTTGAAATATAGATGAAGATTGTAATATAGCCAAATCTTTTTGGTAAACTGGTGCAAGAAATTGAAAAGATACTTTCTTTCCCATAATATTAGTATGAACACCCGTACGATCAACTGAAAAAGGATAAATTTGAGTAATAAAAGGAGTACCAAGTATTATTTCATTATTTATATCCTTTACCAAAATGAATGTATTCTTAAATCAATAACCTTGATTACAAATATAGGCATTAGAGAGCTTATATTTCATTTTAAGGTTCACCATTACCACTATGTAATTTTTCTGTTGTTTTTTTCGTTAGAAGATACTAGGAATTAGTCCTTCCCTTATACGATTTTGATCAGCTCCACTGTCTAGTAATGCTATAGTATTTAAGTGAAAGTCATTACCTATTTTAAGTGAAATGAGAATATACCATTTTTGAAAATTTATTCTATCTATAATATTTATTTGATCTTCTTTAATTAGAGTCTAGAGATGAAACTTGAATAGGAGGTGAGTTTGAGTAGAAGGTTGATCCTTTAGACTATTATTTGATTCTAATAAAGCTATTCTAGTTTGAAGTTCTAAGTCTTTAGTTTTGAATTGTAACCATTGTTCTTTAATCTCTTTTACTTGAGTTTTAAGAGTGTTAACTTCAGTTTATAAGTCTTTAGTTGTAATTTGTTTAAAAATATTAGGAGTTGGATAACGATCAAATATTTTTGATAAAGTAATCGGTTCAGTTCTAGTAGGATTTTCTTCTTTACAAACAATATCTTTTAACTTTAAAAGGTATTCCTTTTTTTATATCTGTATCATTAATTTTGTCTATAAGTTCAAATAAAAATTCTTTTTCATTATTATCTTTTGTAATAACATTGACGGAAGGAATGCGGATAATGTCTACATATTTTTTAGGTATAGTCCAGTTTTGAAAATTAATCGGAAAAGATATTTTCTTACTATGTACTATGTTAGAGTTATAACTATCATGTAAAAATAACTTTCTACAAAAAGTATCCATGATCATATAATAATAAAACTTAGTGTATGTAGCAGATAAGTAGATACATATAAATGGGACCAATGGGACCACCCTTACTGGGACCACGTTTTCTCCTCTTAACGGCTGACCAACGGATTAAACAAGGGCTGACTAACGTCTGACCAACACTTAGTGCAACTTTTTAACTACTAAACCCACAAAATTATGTATTATATGATGTAGGTAGCTTTTAGTGGAAAATACTAACACTAGATAGTTGAGCTAAACTTAATACATATAAAGATAATAGATTTTCTTTTTAAATAATCAAAACATAAACTATTCTAATACCTTTTTTCACCTGGTTTTCAACTTATACCATAAAAAATATTATATTTTACCCTTTCAATAAAAATCAAAAAAATATGACAAGTAGTTTAATTCAAAGTTGGACTTTAAAAAATGAAAGTATAATTAAATCTATTCATCCTCCGTTAACAGAAATTCAAGTCAATAATAATGAAGGATCTTTTGTTATGACTCCTTTTAAAAGAGGTAAAGAAGATGACAACTCCTCCTCTGCTAGTTTAGGTGACATAAAAATAATATATCACCAAAATAATTATTCAAACCAACTTCTCACTAGGAAACATATCGATACAATTTATCAAATAGGAAAACTTGACTTTAAGACCGCTTTTTCTATTAAGCATCACGAGGAAACCACGAGTTTAAGTCAGGAATTTCAAAGTATTAAATTACTTAAAAAGACATCGATCTATAGATAAATACTTAAAAACATATAGATATATTCATTTTGGTATGATTCAAATAGCCTTAAACCCCTGTCTAGAGAAGGTCTTGATTATCCAATATATATAGCTCTTGTCAAGGTTCGCTGGAAGGTGTTGTGGAACCTGGACATTGTCAAGGTTCAATTTCTACAGCCGAGTATGCAAGAAGGATGGTGAGTATATTGCTTTTAGTAACCATTTATAAGTTCGATATTTTATATAGTATAAAATAATAATAAAGTTGATTATTTTTTTGACTAGGCTGCAAAAAATGGAGGAGTATTGCCAAAAGCTGCTGATATTTACTTGGAGACGCATTCAAAGGAACGACAACCAGGCCAAGGCAAGCAACTCATTGGCTCCAAATCAAAACAGATCATGGTTAGTGTACTTAATTTGCTCCAATAACAAATTATAAATATCTTTGGATCGTTGGTTGGATGACATATAATATTATGATGGTTTGGATTGTTCTTTGGATGATTGGTGGTATATGAACGTTGGATGAATGGTTGGTTGAATTATTGGAAAGATTGTTACATGAAATATAATTTTTTTTTTTACTTTTCATGTTTGTAGGCATGACATTTTTCTTTTGTTCCAAAATACAATAAAAATTTGCCTATTTTTTTTTCTAGAAATGCAAGTATTTTAAGCATTAAAACTTCATTATTTTTGATATTGTTCGGTGTTTAAATTAGTTATAATTTATGTTTCATTATATAAAACATATTTGTTTTTTTTAGTTTTGAGTTATAATTAATGTTGTTGAAGTTATGTATATTCATTTTTTTTAGTATAAATTTAAACAAAATTTTGTCTATTTTTTTCTGAAAATATTATGTATGCATATTAAATTGTCTATTTGATGTAGGATGATTATAATAGAAATTGGATGATTATAGAAAGAAGGGAGTCAACAAAGATCCCAATGAAGTGTACTTTGAGACAGTGGGTGGAAGGAAAAAAGGATTGATTCCTGGCTTAGGTACAAGCGGTGATCTTCTTTACAAAAAATCATCAACCCGCACTAGTAGCTCTTCTAGTGTCTACACGCCTTCTATGCTTTCTCAGCTTTCAACTACCGTGGAGCAATATCAACAACAATTAGCAGATCAGATAGCTGAATTTCAGAGGCAAAAAAATGAGTGGGAGACATATCGTCTCCAAACGGAAAAGGAAAGGGAAGAGGCAAAAAAATACATGGAGGAGATGAAGACTACAATGGAAGAGTATTCTCAAATGATGAGTCAGTGTGGAGGTACATTCCCTTTCACAAAACCACGTGACCCACGTGATCCTTCTGGTGGTGGATCGGAATTTCCTTGTAGTACTTAGACTTATAGTCTTTTATTAGTATATTATATATTTTGAGAAAAAATGATGTTTAATTTTGGTTGTTGGAATTACTATTAGATCTATAGTTTGGAGAATATGATGTTTAATATTGTTGTAACAAACCTATTATTTTGATATAAAATGGAGGTTTAGTTTATATTGTGGTAAAAATAATATTTTTTTTAAGAAAATAATATCAAATTACCGACCGAATAAC
>NC_079209.1:38173187-38183187 GCF_026745355.1 Beta vulgaris subsp. vulgaris | reverse complement strand
TTTATATTTTCATTGAATTATCCAATGTCCCCATTTTCAAATAATATTAAAAAATATCTAATTAAACCCTATACTCCTACTTTATTATCCCATTTTAATATTCTACAAAAAAAATTCCATTTTTTCTACCATTTTTTCTACCAAATTTCAAATCTGACTCCTGGGATCAAGACACTCTCACACACTTGAACAATATACTACCATAATTCAATTTGGATACAATATCACATACTTCACATGCATAAACCTTTCTCTTCATAATATCAATCAGAAGTTTCAAACATCAAGATAAACCGCAAACGCCTAGTAAACCAAAATAAGCATGCCCAAATTCACATTTAACAGTACATTGTCCAAATAATAATAAAATTTAACCAACAAACAAATAAAAACAATTAATAAACCAAACCCAATCAAATTCAAAAAATGCCATAAAAATTGAAGCTTGCAAAAAGAAAAAACACATAACATAGCCAGAAAAAAAAAAACCCAGATTCATGAATGGCAATGCAAGATAAAAACAGATCTATCAAATTGGAAAGTTTCATTGTTTCTCTACCATGGAAGGTTGATGAGAGATGCGCGTCACATGGACAAGGTCATACATACCCAAACCAATAAAAACCAACAACGAGGAGTATAAATATCCAATTCATTTTTAGGAGAAATAATCAAACAAAAAAAATTATAAGACATGTAAATATGAACAAAAAGATACTTACAAAAAATTGTGAAATATAAATACGAATCCTAAGAAAACTAGAGTTATCCTAATATATAGATCTAACAATAAGCATTATATCAAGTATATAAACAATGGGATTTTCATATTTTTGGCGTTTCTTCTTGAATCTTGCTATTTTGACTAGAAATCTTCAACTTTACTTGAGTTATGACATAAAGAACTCATTTCACAACCCTTGCTCCACCTTGTAGATTTTCTTGTCTTGGACTGTAGCACACCCATAAGAACATAAGAAGTTAGGAGATATAGTAATTGAGAGGTTGAGAGTGAGATATGAGAGAGAAAATAGATATGAGATTCCAAAGTTCAGTGGAGAGAGGAAATAGTGTATAATTACCTATCGAAAAAAGTTCAGTGGATGTTTTCGTTCGGTAAAAGTGTGTTGTCTTGTAGTGAAGAGACTGGTAGTGGTGGTGTACGAGAAGATGAAGAGGATTAAGGAAGATGAAGATGGAGGCTGTGAGGAACAAGAATGAGAGAAAAGAGAGAGGGTTTAGGGGTAGTAAGGGATTCAATGGTTGGATTTTGATCTTTTTCAAATCAATGGTCTCAATCCATAATTCATGACATTATTTTTCGACCAATGACAATTGAGAATTCCCAATCACATGGATTACTAACTTAATCTATGGTTGAATATTCATATTTCTAAAATTAATGGCCTAAACTACTAATAAACTAGTATTGTATTTTGATATTATTTTTTATTTGAGTATCCTAAATTTCTAATTCTAATATTATTAGTTTATTAACTTTAAAACATAGAAGTGTTATTATAAATCTATGAATGTATGATTATCATTTATTATAGTATTATAACATATTAAGAGTCCTTATACTAATTTATAATCAATACAGTATAGATTGGTTTTACAATTATTTTGATGCCAATCTTATATTAAAATGATTCAACATATTGATAAGTAGTTTTTTTTTTTTTACTTTATCGTATATAATATAGTCATAACATAATACATATATACCGTTTATATTTGTTATTGTTATTGTTATTGCTATTATTAGCATTGTTACTACTATTACTATTAGTATTTTATTGTTGTTGTCATTGTTAGTATTCCTCTTCGTATTTGTATTCCTATAATAATAAATCATTTATATGTAGTTTGGAATGATCTTCTACTCGTTATTATTGTCGTTTATTATAATATATAATATTAAAACATATGAAGAGTCGCTCTACTCCTTTACTCATTAGAGTGGTTGTACGCAGTTGATTAGTCGAAATAAGAGTTGACTAAGAGAATACACTAACATCACGATAATCAATATAGTATTTTTATTGGTTTTTCGTTATCACCCATATATTTATTGTGCACACACATATGTATATATATGTTGATCTTAATACTTTTATTAATACAATTTGCTTACATATATATACAAAGTTAAGAGAAGACCACAAATACTATACTAGTATTAAACTATAGTATAATATAAAAACAATTAACTTGAATAATCTTATAACTTATAAAGATAAGGGAGTGTTATGGTTGTTAATCTTATACTAGTATTAAATTATATGGTTGTTAACAAGTTACTACTTGTCAACTATTTTACTTAACTTATGGTTGTTACTTGTTAATAGTTAACTTATTTTAATAAGTTATGGTTAGCTTTTATAGGAGATAATGATTTGGGGGTATAATTTATCATTATTATTATTATTATTATTGTGCAACATATGAACCCTCGTTATAATCACTTAGGCCTCATATGAACTGTCGTTGTAAAGATATTAATGTACTCCCTCTGTTTTTTTTTATCTTTCTCACTTAGAATCTTGACACTATTCATACATAGAGAGAATCTTCTCAATTGTTTTTAATCTATAAGAAAAAATATAGTCATGTGGGGTCTTGTTTGATTCGTCTCAATTAATACATTATTAATATTCAATCGTTATAATTTTTACTAATATATAATGAAAGATATTTAAGTTCAAAGAAGTGCATTGGGAGACGCGCACAGAGAAAGTGAGAATGATAAAAAAATAAACAGAGGGAGTATGATTCATGATTATCATTTGCTATAGTATTATAACATATTAAGAGTCGTTATACTAATTTATAATCAATAGAATATTAGATTGGTTTTACAATTATTTTGATATTAATCTTATATTAAAATAATTCAACATATTAGTATTTATATTGTCATTGTTATTGTTAGTATTCCTGTTCTTATTTGTATTACTATTGCTACTATTACTGTTGTTATTTGTATTTTTACCTATTATCATTGTCGCTCTATGTTTATTTGTATTATTATTCTCATTACCATCTTAGCTATTTACAAACGTATATATCAATCATAATGCTTATAATAATAAATCATTTATATAAAGTTTGGAATTGATCGTCTACTCGTCATTATTATCGTTGGTTATAATATATAATATTAAAACATATGAAGAGTCATTCTACTCCTTTACTCATTAGAGTGGTTTTACGCAGTTGATTATTCCAAATAAGAGTTGACTAAGAGAATACACTAAACATCACGGTAACCAATATAGTGTTTTTATTGATTTTTCGTTGTCATCCATATATTTATCGCACACACAAACATACGGTAATCAATATAGTGTTTTTATTGTTTTTTCGTTGTCATCCATATATTTATCGCACATACACATATGTATATATATCGATCTTAATACTTTTATTAATATGATTTGTTTACAAAATACATAACAAAATCAAGATGGCCCGATTAGGAGTTACCCGAAGTTAAATTGACGTTCAAAAGCGAATGAACCCAATGTTTCACAATGATCGAACTAAGGTCATTCACTAGTAGAAAAAGGTCAATTTGCGACGCCCCATTTGCGTCGCACAAACACGAAAACGACGCAGAAATACTATTTGCGTCGCACACAATGAAGTGTGCGACGCACAACATGGGTCCAGATCATAAAAAGAAGATTTGCGTCAGACAATTTGAAGCACGCGACGCAAACGATCCAACAATGTGCGTCGCACGTGCCTAAGTGTGCGACGCACATGACACAAAATAAATTTGGACCCGCTCACTTTGTTTAAACCCTAGCGCCTTATCTAAACATTGCAGCGCCTCTCTCAACTTCATTTCACCCTCACTCTCACTCTCACTCTCACTCCAACTTTTAGCGCCTCTCTCTTCATCTTCCTCTCTCATCTCACTGTCACTCCCTCTCTCTCTCTTCATCTTCCTCTTCCATCTCAACATTACAGCGCCTTTCTCTCTCTTAATCTCGCTGGAACTTCATTTTCATCATCAGCAGACGCACCCTAGGCGAGTCGATCTCAACATTACAGCGCCTCATCTTCGTTTTCTCTGTCAGATTCAAGAAGGAAGCTTCTGCTAAACAGAAGATCTGACCGCTAAGAAAGACTCATCAGCAGACGCACCCTAGGCGAGTCGATCTCGTGCCGGCGAATCAAATCTGGGTAATTTAGAACTGCAAAGTTACCTTTATAAACGCTTTAGATTTTAATTTTTTTTATTAGATCTGATTTTATTTATTTCGGTTTTTTTAATTCTGTTTTCTACTGGAAATCTAGGTAATTTAGGACTGTTCCTCGTCGGTTTAAAGGGTGAGGATTGAAGATTAAACTCTCGTCGGTGAAGATTGAAGAACATTATCTCGTCGGTGAAGATTGAAGAACATTAAACTCTCGTTGGTTCAGATTTGTTTTTAGTAATGTTTTTTGAGTTTTCCCCTGTGAATCAAGAAAGAAAATATTCAGATTTTTATTTTTGTTCAATATTTTCATTTTGTTCGTGTATTTTGTTATTCTTTTTCGATTCTTGTAGTTCTTGTAGTTCTTGTAGTTTCTCAGTTTTTTGTTAATCTATTCAGATTTTTGTTTTTGTTCAATATTTTCATTTCACTTTGTTAGTGTATTTTGTTATTCTACGAGAGTTATTCTATTTTGTTAGTTTCTCATTTTGTCGACGAGAGTTATTCTACCCAGATTCTTGTATTTTGAGATCTGATTCTTGTAGTTTGCAAGTTTGCACATCATTCCTAGTTTTTTTTAATTAAAAAAATTTTTTTTTTTAAAAAAAATTGCAATTTGCGTCGCACGTAGCCCAAGGTGCGACGCAAATCACTCATCTGCGTCGCACCCTAGGCGATGTGCGACGCACATTTCCCTTGTTGGGGGCTGGCAAGATCCACTTGCGTCGTACCGTATAAAGGTACGACGCAAATAGATGAACCATCTGCGTCGTTTCCGCATACGACGCAGATCGTTTATGAGTCATTTGCGTCGAGGGCTTTGGCGTCGCACTATAGTCCGACGCAAATAGGCGCCTCACATCCGACGCAAATTGCCTTTTCTGTACTAGTGATTACTAATTCAACACGAGTACATTTGACTTAACTTAACCGTACATGAAACCTAAATACGACCTATGCAAACCTGGCAAAAAAAGGTCAACAGGCGATCATACCCGGTAATGGATCGACTTGTAAATGGAACGCTAATCGGGCCATTAAGATGGCCCGATTAGGAGTTACCCGAAGTTAAATTGACGTTCAAAAGCGAATGAACCCAATGTTTCACAATGATCGAACTAAAGTCATTACTAATTCAACACGAGTACATTTGACTTAACTTAACCGTACATGAAACCTAAATACGACCTATGCAAACCCAGCAAAAAAAGGTCAACAGGCGATCATACCCGGTAATGGATCGACTTGTAAATGAAACGCTCAGACTTGTCCGGCACTCGGGAATCCAATGATTCAAATGTGTTCGACCCAGTTGAACAAAACCTGACCAATCATGACCTGGGACACTGACAATCAAAATCCTGATTTGTTCGAGTCTGACCTAGTTCGCCGTGGGTATACCCAGATGTTGTTTGAGAACCTGTTTTGACACCACTACACAAAGGGCTATTGTGTTCATTAGCTATCCTATCACGTCTTGATGGTAATACTTTGTTAAACATTATATAGTACTTCTTCTATTTCTAAATAAGTGACACATTTGCATATTGTTTACTATTCACAGTTTAAACTTTAATTAGCTTTGGTGATTTACATTTTAGGAAAAACATAGTTATGTGGGATCTTGTTAGATTCGTCTGAATGTGATTTTGTTTAATGTCAACTTTTTATAATTTTTACTTATTGATAATTAAAGATATTAATGGTTAAAATAATGCATTGGCAAACGTGAAAACAAGAAGTGTTGCACTTATTTAGAAATGGATGAAGTAGCTTTTAGGCCTATTATGTTGTGCTTTAAATTTGTTCCCAATATTTCAACTTGTGTATTACATAACCTAGAATTTTTTATAGCATTTCTTTTTTAGATTAATATACCACCTTTTTATTTTCAGATAATTGAAGTGTATGTCCATAAAGGACCACTCAATATGGTTATCAGAATTTATACTTTATCCATCTTGAAATAAGTGAAGCACTTCTCTTCTTTATGTGAGAGTTTTTTAGTAAAATTGTTTCACTTATTTCAAAATGAAGTAAATATACAATTACTATCATTTTTGAAATATATTTTTTTTTATCGAAAAGGGATTCTAACGTAGTTTCTGTATTGGCAACAAATTCGCATTTTTCTTATCCAAAAGAATAAAGAATATTTTTTTACTCATGATTTTTTCTGAAATGGTCAAAGTACACATTATCTCTATATAAAGGCGTGTACTTTGTGATATCAGTGGAATTTTGTTGCATTTTTTGAGAATAAATGAATTTATCTTTTAACCAGCTAATATATAGTCTACATCCATTTTTGTATGGCTGTCTTTTTCTTATCATTCCTCAAACATTAGTTATATAAGTATATAGGTGTTGTCGTTGACAAATTTTTGCTTATGAAATTTGAACTGGGGATCGAACTAATAAAAAAGCTTGTTAATATTTGTTGCATATAATTTAATAAAACTAAGATCATTAATTTATATGCGTAACTCTTGATTTGCCATAAATTTTTCTTAAGATCTAAAAAAGGTTCAAGTATAAGTTGTATAATATATTATTATTAATATTTTAATAATTTTGTATTATCCCCGTTCTTTTCCAAACTTCTTTAATTCATCATCTAAAGGCATCTATTATATTATTACTAAAATGCTATAATTTAAAAGCCTTTAAATTTTAGCATTTTAAATTGATAGTAAGTGGTCTGCAGAGCAATGACTGGTTTGAGTCAATTGTTGTAAATTGCAATAGATGATTTGTTTGCCATAGCAGTGTGATGTACTGCTATGTGCGTAGGGTATAATTTTTATTTATTTTTTGATTAGGAAATTAAGTCAGCCCAAGGGCTAACCCTACAAGGCTATTAGCCTGTAGGAAACACCAACACATTGGCTGGTAAGGCATGCATAGCATGCTACGGAAATACCCCAGCATAATGCTGGGGGTAAGGATCGAACCCCTGACCTCATAGGCCAAGGGGGAGCGCTCTACCCACTTGAGCTAACTCATATCCTTATGTGCGTAGCAGCGTAGGTGTAATGTTTAAGGGGGGTTTCCCTTGTTTCTTTTTGTAATGCTATCTTACATTTTACGAAAAAAATCCTTTAAATGTGATGGTAAGGATAAAAAACGCATAAAAATATTTTAGATTTTAGACCCTTGCAAATTGCAAAGAAAATTTTTGTTTTATAAATTTAAAATTTTAGAATGTTTAGCTAATTATAATAACGGCTAGTTTTCTCTCTCGAAAATGGCGATTTTGCTTGGTTAGGGATTCTACCAACTAAATCACTATGGCAAGGAAGAAGAAGACTTCATTGGTGCCTGCGGACACTGATGTGGTAAAAGACATAGCGCAATCCTCTAATGGGGGAAGCAATACTCCTGGAAACATTTCAGCCGTTAAAAATACACAAGTAGAGAAGGTAACAAAGTCTACAGAAGAAATAGCTGTAGATGAGGAACCATTGCTAGAAGATGAAAACGAAGCTCCAGGGAATCCATGGAATACACTTTTCAAAAGCAACAGACTTACTTCAAAAGGTAACGCTTTGAAATTTGTAGCTCCGAAGGTTAAAATGGTGTTCAGGTTGCTTGCTTGGATAAGAATGAAACGGACAAACTATCTGAAGTATGGCTACTTCTTTGGTGGTTTATATTGTTGGAAATACTCCGAGTATTGGGGCCTTAACTAGGTTTATTGAACATGAATGGAATACAGTTGCTAAACCTAAAATCTTCTTAAATGATGAGGGTTTTTTTGTGGTGAAATTTGTTTCGGTGGATGATAGGAATGAAATATTGTATGCTGGGCCACATAGCTTCAATACTAGACCTATGATTATTAAGCCATGGACAGCAAGCTTTAATTTTCAGGATGAGGTTCTTAAAATCATACCAATCTGGGTTAAACTACCTAATTTACCATTGAATTGTTGGAGTCCTGACTCGTTAAGTAGGATTGGTAGTCTTCTTGGAGTTCCATTATATGCAGATGAGTGCACCTCACAGCAACTGAGAATATCATTTGCTCGTATTCTGGTGGAGATAGATGTCACCAAGGATAGACAACATACTATCCAGGTGGAAGATTCAAATGGCATTATTATCCAGCAAGAGGTGAGATATGACTGGTGGCCACCATATTGCAAAAAATGCCAAAGAGTGGGACATGACTGTGGTAATAGAAGGATTCAGCAACAGGTGACCAAGCCTAAGGTGGTTCAAAAATGGGTGCCAAAGCAGGTTCAACCTGAGAACAAGAACACTGATGAAGCTGAGATAGTAGTACATGATAAACCAACTGAATCAAGGTCACAAACTGGCACTGCTGTCAATACACCAGTTCAGCCTATTGTGCACCAATGGAAGATGGTGACAAGAAAGAATAGAGGGAAACGTGTTATTGTGCCATGTGACGATGAAAATCTAGATCTATGTTTTGATGACAATGAAGCAGATCAAGGAGAAGAAGAGGAGCAGAGAGTGGGCTAACAATGAAGCGGGTGAAAACCCTTATCTTTCATGATGTATGCTTGCTCTTGGAATGTGAGAGGTCTCAATGACCCTCTGAAAATAAAGGAGGTAAAATCTTTTTTAGTTGGTAACAAGTTGAATATTGTTGCTTTAAATGAAACTAGAGTGAAGTTAGCTAATAAAGATAGGATTCGAAAGAAGTTTGGAGGTAGTTGGCAATGGGGGGATAATTATAGTCATAGTTCTAAGGGTAGAATATGGCTTGCATGGAAACATGCCCTGATTCAGGTGAAGATTCTGTTTACTACTGAACAGGTTATTCATGCCTTAATCACTGATAAGAATAGTCAGTATAAAATGTTGTTCACTGCTGTGTATGGTTTACATAATATTGAAGATAGGAAGCCACTATGGACTACTCTTAAGAACATTACACATAATATGGAGTGGATTATAATGGGGGATTTTAACTCGGTGCTAGAATGTGATGATAGACTTAATGGCAATCCAGTGACTAATGCTGAAACTGAAGATTTCAGAAATATGCTGGATAATACTGATTTGATGGTGGTGAAAGGTATAGGGGGTACCTATACTTGGTCTAATAAGAGAGAAGGGGTGGATAGAATATTCAACCGGATTGATAGATGCCTTTGTAATGCCACTTGGTTTACCCAACACACTCATACAGTAGTGGAGATCAAGAACCAATCAGTGTCTGATCATCATCCCCTACTGATTCATTTAAACCAGCAACATCATCAGGGTGGTAGACCATTCAGGTTCTTTAACCATCTTATTGAGCATCCTCACTTTCATGAAATAGTTTTAGAGGCTTGGAGACAAAAGGGAGCTGCTAGCAGTCTTGATGATATATGGCTGAAATTGAAAGATGTTAGCAAAGCTCTCAAAAAGTTACAAATAACTCACTATGCTAATGTGGGTGAGAAGATTGGAGAGTATGTAGAGATCAACTGGACAGAATCCAAACACAAATCAGTAGTGATCATTTCAATGCAGAGTTGCATAGACAGGAGCAACATTGTATTGTTTCTCTTAAAAAATGGCTTCATGTTGAAGAGAGCATATACAAGCAGAAGTCTCGGATTCAGTGGCTCCAAGAAGGTGACTCTAATAGCAAAGTTTTCTTTGCTGCTATGAAGGAAAGACAAGCAAGGAATTCCATTGATGTCTTATACACAAGCACAGGGGAGAAGCTTGATAAAGTTGCTGATATTCAAAAGGAATTGAATCAATTCTATAGCAATTTAATGGGGACTTGTGCTGAAGAGATTCCTGCTATTGATTTGAATATAGTC